>NW_026441733.1:0-5000 GCF_025612915.1 Magallana angulata
GGTCAATCGGTAGGTTTCCCCCAGCAAGATTCACATTGATACTTATTTTCTCTCCCGATTTCAGGTAAAATATACTAAAATTGTTTATATCTTTCACTTGCGCCAAGCCGTTTTTTATATGCATATACATATCATCATTCATTAGATTACACGTAGCAGGGGGGGGGGTCTCAAAACCATTAGTTTAGGAATAGTTATTTACCTATTAAGAAGCTTTATAACTGTTGGTGTAGTTTGACATTTTGCAAATTCAGCAAATTTTAGAATTTTCTGCAAACACATAAAGAAAAAAAAGTGTTGAAAACTGAACTTGGACAGACAGACGGACAGACAGATAGACAGACAGAAAGACGGAGGATGGGACGGACAGACGGACTGACGGACGCAGAGGAAAGCTATAATCCCCTCCGGTGAAAATCGGTAGGGGACTAGTAAGGGTATAGGGTTTTGGGGGATACAAGGATTAAGCTATAGGTATAGGTTGTAGGGGTAACAAGGGTTAAGGTATAGGGTATAGGGGTTATAAGGGTTAATGTATAGGGTAGAGGGTGTAGGGGTTACAAGGGTTAAGGTATAGGGTGTATGGGTTACAAGGGTTAAGGTATAGGGTGTATGGGTTACAAGGGTTAAGGCATAGGGTGTAGGGGTTAGGGTTAGGGTTAAAGAATAGGGTGTAGGGGTTACAAGGGTTAGGGTTAGGGTTAGGGTATAGGCACTTTGACGAGATGCGTGTGCGGGAATGCGGGACTCCGTCATTAACTCACGTGACTATCAATCATTTTTTTCTATAAATATCTGATGATTTGGTTTTTATCATTCTTTTTATTGTGACTCTGTTGGATTATATGGATTTTTCACTTGTTAAAGGTAATTGCATCTTTTAATATCATTATTTAATTGCTCATTATCCTGCATTCTAATGTTAAGTATCAATATATATGAAATTTTATAAAAATAGTAGTTATTGCTGGTAGTAATTGATAAATTATTAAATTCATTTAAAGTTTACAATTAAATTTCAATTGTAGCAAGATATTCATCAAATGTAGTGAATGATTGATATTAATGAAACTTTTTGATATACTAAATTAAGATAATTACGTTAAGAACTTTGGCTCATTAAGCTTAAGGTCTAACATTGTTTTTTTTTCTGAGTTAAACCCGTGTATAACTGGGTTCAACTAGGGTATACCCTGGGTTTACCCGGGTATATCCTGGGTTTAACCCGGGTATACCCTGGGTTTACCCCGGGTATACCCTGGGTTAAACCCGGGTATACCCTGGGTTAAACCCGGGTATACCCCGGGTTAAACCTGGGTATACCCTGGGTTAAACCCGGGTATACCCTTGTTTATACCTGGGTATACTCTAGGTTAAACCCGGGTATATTCTGTGTTAAACCCGGGCATGCTCTTGGTTAAACCCAGCGCATACCCTGGGTTTTACCCGGGTGTACCCTGGATTAAACCATGGTAAAGTCTGAGTTTTAATTAGGTTTACCCCGGAATATACCCTAGACTTTACTTGGGTTTAACCCACGGTTGATCTTTGAGAATAGAGTCTAATATATATTGTTGTTAAAAAATAAATTAATTCAGATATAATGCCGGGTAATTATTTCTTATCATCATCTAACTTGAAAATTAGATATTATAAAGTTCTAAGCTTTGGTCATTACTAGTAGGTAAACACGTCATATTTTTTTTTTTAATTTTAGATGGATATGGAAGATACGGAACAAACTTTTTCTGAAACGGTGTTGGAGAATTTCAACCTAGCCAAGACGTACAATTCTGTATCTGAAACACCACAACTTTTTTTTAAGAAGGGATGATCGAATTTTTGGAAGATGTGTAAGCCTTCTGTCTTACGGATCCAATTGAGGGTCAGCTCAAACTTAGTGATGACAAGTCCAGTATTTCTTTCTCAAGCGGTTTTATTAAGCGTGATCGTATAGTTACAATTACATCAGCTAATAGCAGCCCAAATCAGGAGTCTCTGAATTTCTATAAGCGGTATCTATCTCAGCGGAATCTCTTAATCTGTTCAACATCATATTACATGGGTATATATAACATTTTACTTATGATGGACAGATCTGACTTGTTCGGCCCATTTACGGCGATCATGAGTGAACATTTGGTGTTCAAAATTAAGATTAATTGTTTATTCCTAAATAAAGTAACAAAACCCTCAAAACTGCCAATCAAAGAGTCTGGATGCAGGATTTGAGTCTCCGAGTCCTGGGTCTCGGAGTCTCCCACCTAGTATGAGGCATCACTTACTCATAATACGTTCATTCATACATGGCATATAAGGTTACAAAGGGTAATATATAGAATACACAATACATGACTCAATATAGAGTACCAGAGCTATCGTTGCAGACGCAGAATCGCCAAATATGACACTTGTTTTTTAACTCTCAATTTTGATATTATTATGCCCGTATTATTCGCCAGGTTTTTATAACATCATTTAGGAATACTACGCAGTGCTACAAGATTCACAGAGTTCATTCTGTCAATTATCATTAACACTATTCAGTGCGCGGCACCTAGGTACACATAAGTATCATAGTGACCATTATGTAATATTAGCAATTCAATGTCATAGCATGGCTATCTGCTTACAGATGTCTGACAGTCGATGGAGTAGAAAGAGAAGTATGGTTGAGATATTCCTTTGACATTGATGGATGCGTTGTGGAGTTTAAATCTTTGGCCGCAATAAGAATGCCCGTGAGACATCTCACACTGTTTCCAAATGATAGTGCAAGTCTACGGAACGTTAGAGGCTTTTTGAAAAAGCACGTCAGATTAACAGAATACAGTAAAAGCGAACTTATGACCTTCTCAAACAGCTTAGGGTTCCAGTTATTTTATGAAAGAGGGTGGGAATGTTGGATAGCTTTAATTCCTATGCACCAAATGCATTCAGTTGCGTTATCCAATCAGCAAGTGAGACAACAAGCCCTCGCCACATTTCTTTAGCTGAGAGAGAATTTTAAAAATACACTAATGGCTCTTGCTTTGCGTTGAGAGGCTAGAAGAACTCTCGAAAAGAATGACATAAATGACGTTCGAAAAATGTTTATTTTACCTGACGATTGTTATGCAATTCTCGATGCTTTGCAAACATCTTTAAACCAACTGACCCAAACTGGACTTTTGAGACCAATCATATTTTGCTTCCGCTTTGGTGAAAAAATGACCTGTGGATTATCATTGTCAGATTTCAATATCCAATTTACATTGCGTACAACTATCCATGTTGCTGCAAACATACTGTCAGACACTGAAGAAGTTGATCTTCTTTGGTCTACTGCGGAATTGCAACAAATCATCGGCCACAGAGGATCACTTTGTACATGCTTATCATTCAAAGACTGTGCCAACTATCAGGGCAATCTAGATGGAAGACCAATGGACATCAAAACTTGTTTGCGGACGATTTGTCGTTTTCCACACGAGGTGCAGTTTGTTCAACTTTACGCTGACATTCCACATCGCCAACCCAATTGTCGATATCATCCAGTGTCGGGTTGCATTGTTGGAGGTATGTGTTTCCCACGATCGACAGCAGAGGCATTCCTACGCGACGCTGATCATTTTATATCTACATTGCAAAGCAACTGGACATTACTAAGGAGAAGTACATGTAGGATTGAATTTGTTGTTTCGCAGGATTCAGTTGCAGACCATATAAATGCTCTGGATTTTATTAATTTAACCAATCTAGAAGTACTTTTAGAAACTGTACCTCTGTTGGTGCCTTTTCCTTTGCATATTCTAACATACATTCGACATTTGGGTTTATGGATTTGCAAGGAACTTAAAGAATTATTGAACGAGTATAAAAAACAGGAAATGTGCGTGCCACCTGGCAATCCTATCAGTTGGAACTAGCCTCCGAAAAATTTTTGTGGGGAAAGCCACTTTGTGGAAGGAGTACATCTTACTCTATCAATCTAGGACCAGGAGCTCTTGGACCCAGTAGAAGTTCAACCGACCACTATGGATTTCTATCTTTAGAAGTGTACTCAACCTGTATGCAAAACGAATATAGCATTCCCCCACAAGAAATATGGACAACATCTGAGGTCATATCTAAGATGATAAAACAGTCAGTGGGATTGCACGATCACTTGGATGGCAGCTATGGAGTCATTGGTCGACATTTGGTTGTTGCCTTACTACATGACCTGCACGAAACTGGCAAGGCTGCCAGTTACGTTCTTTTTGAAGATTTCCTACGAGAGATGAAATCATGCAAGACTACTTTTAAGACAGTCGGTGCTGTAACAATTAGATCGCTGGTCAAACTGTTAACAACAAACAGAAGAACAAATTCCCTAATGGTTTTCCCAGGCTTGTACCTGCTCTTGGATAAAAGTAATATATCAGTGGCAGAAGTCATAAAAGCTGGTATTCTTGAACTTGACCTTAAACATT
Source organism: Magallana angulata (assembly GCF_025612915.1). Taxonomy (NCBI): domain Eukaryota; kingdom Metazoa; phylum Mollusca; class Bivalvia; order Ostreida; family Ostreidae; genus Magallana; species Magallana angulata. The sequence goes on from NW_026441733.1 coordinate 4,455, forward strand.
TTCCAGCTGTTACAACATATGACAGGCATGGGAATATGACACTGACTTGGTCATTTAATGATAAATTTTGGACGGTTGTATATGACAAACGTTCTACAGATATCACAGAAAACACACTTGTCACAATATCAGATTTAGTAAGAGGTGAATTGGAAAAACGGGGGCTAATATACCCAAGTCAGATAAAGAAAACCTCAAAGATTCTTCCTTGGTTAACAATGTGCCTTCGAAGGCTCCAGAAAGAAAATATGGATATTGAACAATTAGTAATAACAATGACGTATATCAGCTGTATTGCACTTTTGATGCAGGGCCAATATGTCGAATATGACAGGTTAGCTTTACTGACGATCGACCTACCGATAGATAAAAACAAACTGATCGCTTTGGAGATTTTGTCAAAGTTGCAATTGGCCAGCTTTAGATTTCGCAATTTGCAGTTAAATCGCTTGCACTTCACCATCCTACATAAACTTGAAATGTTGACAGGAGCAGAAAAGAAAAGTACGAAGAAGGGAGAAACAAAGCAATCAGAGGAGGTTACTA
>NW_026441733.1:12500-56795 GCF_025612915.1 Magallana angulata
TTTCTCTAAGAAGCACTTTAAATGTTTTTGAATCAATTTATTCTATCATGATTATAATTACAGCTCTGACTATGCGGGGCCACTAGGCTATCTGCCCGCTTTGCACCAGCTTTCTGTTCCATAATGCCTAGGGAGGGAATCGAACCCTCGTGCATAGTCATGGAACTGTACTACTTAAAAACAAAAAATAACAGTTTAAAGGTTATTTAGCTTATAATCCTTCAGCATATGGAGAAGACCATCTCAGTAGTGTACATGAAGGGGTGGATACTGAACTTATAGCTAAATACATTAAATTTCATTCTGTTTCTACAGGATTAAAAGATAAAAATACCAAAGCAAAGTGATTAAGAATATAGATTTTTAAATGATAAATTCATAACAATGGCTTTCCTACAGGGGGTGTAAGTTCAAAATAATATGATTATCCTCTAAACTAATGGTCATTACTTCTTTGTATCAAGGTAACTTAGGATAAATTAGGATATAAATACTGATCTATTAAGATTAAGGGGGTTTTCTTAGCAGTTAACGATACTGATTTTTCAATGATAAAATGAAAATTATGGGTTTTCTGATGGGGGTTTGATTTTGAAATAAAGGGATTTTTCCTAAAGGTAAAGGTGTGTATTACTTTGTATTGATGTGATATAGGTTAAATTAGGGAACACATATTGATCCCAAAAGATTTAGGGAGTTTCTTAAGTGATTAACTATACCGATTTTCAACAAGAAATTGAAAATTATGGATTGTTTTAGGGGGGTATAATTTCTTAATGAAAGAATTTTTCCTGAAACTAATGCTGATTATTTCTTTGTATTTATGTAGTCAAGAAGAAATGAGGGTGTAAGTCTTAATCCCAAACGTTTTTGATGGTCTACTAAGCGTTTAACTATATCCATTTTTGAACGTTAAACTGAAGAATATGGGTTCTTTCCTAGGGATGTAATTTCTTAATTAAATGATTTTTCATTTAACTAATGCTGTTTAATTCTTGGTATTATTGTAATAAAGGATAAAAGAGGGTTGAGGTAACAATTCTGAAACATTTATGGGGTCTCTCAAGCGTTTAAGTATTACCGTTTGTTAATGCTAAAATAGAAAAAATTGGTTCTTTCTTGGAGTTGATATTTCATAATGAAATGATTTTGCCTTCAACTATTGCTGTTTATTTCTTTGTATTCATGTAATGAAGAATAAATATGCATGTAGGTATTCATAACAAAAGATTTAGGGAGTTTCCTAAATGATTTACTACACTGATTTTTTAACAATAAAATGAAAATTATGGGTTTTCCCTGAAGGTGTTATTTCTCAATAAAAGGATTTTTTCCTGAAACTAAAGCTGATTATTTCTTTGTATTAATGCACTAAAGGAGAATTGAGGGTGTAAGTCATAATCTCAAAAGTTTTAGGAGGTCTACTAAGCGTTTAACTATATCCATTTTTTAACATTAAAATGAAGAATATGGGTTCCTTCATGGGGATGTAATTTCTTAATAAAAAGATTTTTCATTTGACTAATGCTGTTTATTTCTTTGTATTCATGTAATTAAGATTATATAAGGGCGTAAGTATTCATACAAAAAGATTTAGGGAGTCTCTTAAGCGTTTAATTATATCAGTTTGTTAACGTTAAAACGAAGAATATGGGCTCCTTCATGGGGATGTAATTTCTAAATAAAAAGATTTTGCCATAAATTAATGCAATTTGTTTCTTTGTATTCATGTAATTAAGGATATATAAGGGTGTTAGCATTCATACCAAAAGATTTAGGGAGTTTCCTTAATGATTTAATATACTGAATTTTAAACGATAAACAGAAAATTATGAGTTTTCTCAGGGGGTGTAATTTCTTTATAAAAGGATTTTGCCTAAAGCTAAGGCTGATTATTTCTTTGTATTAATGTATTAAAGGATAAATTAGGGTGTAAGTATTAATTTTTAAACATTTATGGAGTCTCTTAAGCGTTTAAGTATATCCATTTGTTAACGTTAAAATGAATAATATGGGTTCCTTCGTGGGGGTGTTATTTTTTAATAAAATGATTTTGCCTTAAACTATTGCTGTTTATTTCTTTGTATTCATGTAATTAAGGATATAAAAGGGTGTAGGTATTCATACTAAAAGATTAAGGAGTTTCCTAACTGATTTACTACACTGATTTTTTAACGATAAAATGAAAATTTTGAGTTTTCTCAGGGGGTGTTATTTCTCAATAAAAGGATTTTCCCTAAAACTAAAGCTGATTATTTCTTTGCATTAATGCACTAAAGGAGAATTGATGGTGTAAGTCTTAATCCCAAAAGTTTTTGGGGGTCTTCTTAGCGTTTAACTATACCTATTTTTGAACGTTAAAATGAAGAATATGGGTTCCTTCCTGAGGATGTCATTTCTAAATAAAAAGATTTTTCATTTAACTGATTTTGTTTATTTCTTCGTATTCATGTAATTAAGGATATATAAGGGTGTTAGCATTCATACCAAAAGATTTAGGGAGTTTCCTTAATGATTTAATATACTGAATTTTTAACGATAAACAGAAAATTATGAGTTTTCTCAGGGGGTGTAATTTCTTTATAAAAGGATTTTGCCTAAAGCTAATGCTAATGATTTCTTTGTATTAATGTATTAAAGGACAAATTGGGGTGTAAGTATTAATTTTTAAACATTTATGGAGTCTCTTAAGCGTTTAAGTATATCCATTTGTTAACGTTAAAATGAATAAAATGGGTTCCTTCATGGGGGTGATATTTCTTAAAAAAATGATTTTGCCTAAAACAATTGCTGTTTATTTCTTTGTATTCATGTAATTAAGGATATATCAGGGTGTAAGTATTCATACCAAAAGATTAAGGAGTTTCCTAACTGATTTACTACACTGATTTTTTAACGATAAAATGAAAATTTTGAGTTTTCTCAGGGGGTGTTATTTCTCAATAAAAGGATTTTTTCTAAAACTAAAGCTGATTATTTCTTTGAATTAATGCACTAAAGGAGAATTGATGGTGTAAGTCTTAATCCCAAAAGTTTTTGGGGGTCTACTTAGCGTTTAACTATAGCTATTTTTGAACGTTAAAATGAAGAATATGGGTTCCTTCCTGAGGATGTCATTTTTTAATAAAGTGATTTTTCATTTAACTGATTTTGTTTATTTCTTCGTATTCATGTAATTAAGGATATATAAGGGTGTTAGCATTCATACCAAAAGATTTAGGGAGTTTCCTTAATGATTTAATATACTGAATTTTTAACGATAAATAGAAAATTATGAGTTTTCTCAGGGGGTGATATTTCTTTATAAAAGGATTTTGCCTAAAGTTAATGCTAATTATTTCTTTGTATTAATGTATTAAAGGATAAATTAGGGTGTAAGTATTAATTTTTAAACATTTATGAAGTCTCTTAAGCGTTTAAGTATATCCATTTGTTAACGTTAAAATGAATAATATGGGTTCCTTCATGGGGGTGTAATTTCTTAATAAAATGATTTTGCCTAAAACTATTGCTGTTTATTTCTTTGTATTCATGTAATTAAGGATATATAAGGGTGTAAGTATTCATACCAAAAGATTAAGGAGTTTCCTAACTGATTTACTACACTGATTTTTCAACGATAAAATGAAAAATTTGAGTTTTCTCAGGGGGTGTTATTTCTCAATAAAAGGATTTTTCCTGAAACTAAAGCTGATTATTTCTTTGTTTTAATGCACTAAAGGAGAATTGATGGTGTAAGTCTTAATCCCAAAAGTTTTTGGGGGTCTACTTAGCGTTTAACTATACCTATTTTTGAACGTTAAAATGAAGAATATGGGTTCCTTCCTGAGGATGTCATTTTTTAATAAAGTGATTTTTCATTTAACTGATTTTGTTTATTTCTTTGTATTCATGTAATCAAGGATATATAAGGGTGTAAGTATTCATATCAAAAGATTTAGGGAGTTTCCAAACTAATTAAGTCTACTGATTTTTTTAACGATAAACAGAATATTTTGAGTTTTCTCAGGGGGTGTAATTTTTTTATAAAAGAATTTTATCTGAAACTAATGCTAATGATTTCTTTGTATTAATGTATCAAAGGAGAAATACGGGTGTTATTATTGATCCCAAAAGTTTTAGGGGGCTTCCGGAGCATTTAACTATATCCCTATTTTAACATTAAAATGAAGAATATTGGTTTCTTTCCAGGGATGTAATTTCTTTATAGAAATATTTGTCCTTAAATTAACACCGATTATTTCTTTGTAGGAATGTATTAATGGATAAATAAGGGTGCAAATATTGATCCGAAAAGATTTCGAGGGTTTCCTTAGTGTTTTACTTTACTGATTTGTTCACGTTAAACCGAAATTATTCAGCTCCTTAATGGGGTATAATTTTATAATAAAAGGAGTTTACTTGCACTTATGGAGATTATTTCTGTGTATTAATATCATTAAAGATAAATAAGGGTACAATCATTGATTACAAAAGACTTAACAACATTTTTTGTAAATGTCTCACATACACACTTTTCTGTATATTCGTTCGTCATTGTATGAAGTTTACAACATTATTCTGAATAGTATATTTCATCGATAACACTTAAAAGAAACTATTATAACAGTTTAAGATGTGTAACTACATTTAGTTTAAACGCTTGACACCCAACATGTATTGTACACAATGTACATATAACATTCGTCAATTATATGTTGTAAATAAACAACTACGGGATCAACAGTTGACAAAACAATCAAGTACAGTATAAAGAACAAATAGTTACACTTATTTTATGCAAACCTACCTTGCATTAGTCTAATTTAATCCCAAAACACAAGTATAATCCATGTCACCTTGAAATCATTTTATCACAAATGTTTTTTTTCAACACCGAGCCCGATCGAATCTCGAACCCGATAATTTCCGGCTAGTGTTTTGGGCCTTTTTCTCTGTTGTAATTGGTGTAGAATAACACTGAAATAGAACAAGATTATTTGATTTATTTCCAGTAACTCTTATTGCCATAATCACAAGAATTTATGGTCCCTACAAAAAAATTGTTACTTGTAACTTAATCCAATATTTTGGTCCTCTAAACCCCAGAGATTTATTTTAAGGAAATTCATGAAATATTGCATCAAATGGACATTTTCTTCATGATTTATTGTTTATTGTAAAGTTCTTAAGAGATTATAACTAAAATATTTCACAGTTAAAGCCTCTGAAAAAAATTGGACCCCCTCGAGTAAGCCCATATTTCTCTACTTTTGGTCAAATAAAGCACATACTGTATGGGGTCTAAATTTGTAATGCTCCTTGTAAATATTAATTTCTGCCTGATTTATTCTTTAATTACATGTATTCAAGAGAATATAACAAATGAATTTCACAATTAAAGCCCTTTAAAAGTTTAAGGGACCTTGGAGTAGACCCATTTTTTTCAATTTTGGATAAAATAAAGTGCAGACTGCGCAGGGTGTAAACTTAAAAATAAGCAACAAATTGTTGATTTCTACATGATTTATTGTTTATTGTAAAGCCCTTAAGAGATTATAACTGAAAAACTCTACAGTTAAACCCTCTGAAAAAAATTTGACCCACTTGAAAAAGCCATTAAATTTCAATTTGACGTTAAATACTGGGCATAGTAAGTCCCTTCGGAAACCCTCTAAATCTTAGGTATCAATATTTCAAGCATTATTTGTCCTAATACACATATATACAAAGGATATAGGACCCTTAGTTAAAAGAATTACCCCTCTGTTATGAATTTATACCCCCTCATTATACCAATAAATTTCAATTTGACATTAAATATAGGGCATACTAAATCCCTTCGGAAACTCTCTAATCTTTGAATACCAATATTTCAACCCTTATTTACCTTAATACACATCAATAAAAAGGAATAAGGACCATTAGTTAAAAGAAATACCCCTCTGTTATGAATTTATACCCACCTAAGAAAACCTATAATTTTTTATTTACCGAAAATAAGATGGTATAATAAATCCTATCTGACCCCCAATAAATCTCAAAGTATGAACAATTCAACCCTAATTTATCCTAATACACATTATAACGAAGGAATAAGAACCACTAGAGCAAAGGACTATCTCTTGATTATGAATTTATACCCCCCTCATTATACCAATAAATTTCAATTTGACGTTAAATATAGGGCATACTAAATCCATTCGGAAACCCTCTAATCTTTGAATACCAATATTTCAACCCTTATTTACCTTAATACACATCAATACAAAGGAATTAAGACCTTTAGTTAAAAGAATTACCCCTCTGTTATAAATTTATACCCAACTAAGAGAACCTATAATTTTTAAATTACTGAAAATAATATAGTACACTTAATTCATTCTGACCCCAAATAAATCTCAAAGTATGAACATTTCAACCCTAATTTATCCTAATACACATTATAACAAAGGAATAAGAACCACTAGAGCAAAGAACTATCGCTTGATTATGAATTTATACCCCCCTGAGTACACTCCTAAATTTTCATTTGACGACAAATATATGGTATACTAAATCCCTCCTGACCCCCACTAAACCTTTAAGTATTAATATTTATACCCTATTTTCTCCTAATACACATCAAAACAAAGGAAGAAGCAGCATTAGTTAAAAGAAATACCCATGTATTATGAATTTAAACCCCCCTGAGAATACCCCAAAATTTCCATTTGACGTAAAATATGAAGCCTACTAAATCCCTCCTGACCCCCACTAAACCTGTGAGTATAAATATTTCTAGGCTACTTTATTCTAAAACACATTAAAACAAAGGATTTAGCAGCATTAGTTTAAAGAAATACCCCTGTATTATGAATTACTACCCCCCAGAAAATGCCCAAAAATTCCATTTTGACGTTAAATATAATGAATACTAAATCCCTCCTGACCCCCACTAAATCTTTAAGTATTAAAATTTCTGCCCTATTTTCTCCTAGTACACATGGAAACAAAAGATTTAACACCATTAGTACAAAGAAATACCCCTGTACTATGAATTTATACCCCCCAGAGAATGCCCAAAAATTTCCATTGAATGTTAAATATTTGGTATACTAAATCTCTCCTGACCCCCACTAAACCTTTAAGTATTAAAATGTCTACCCTATTTTATCCTAATACACATCAAAACAAAGGATAAAATACCATTAGCTTAAAGAAATACCCCTGTAATATGAATTTATACCCCTGTGAGAATACCCAAAAATTTCCATTTGACGTTAAATATATGGTATACTAAATCTCTTCGGAAACCCTCTAAATCTGTAAGTATCAATATTTCAACCCTAATTTATCCTAATACACATCAAAACAAAGAAAAAAATACCATTAGCTCAAAGAAATACCCCTGTATTATGAATTTATACCCTTCTTAGAATACCCAAAAATTTCCATTTGACGTTAAATATAATGAATACTAAATCCCTTCTAACCCCCACTAAATCTTTAAGTATTAAAATTTCTGCCCTATTTTATCCTAGTACACATTAAAACAAAAGATTTAACACCAATAGTATAAAGAAATACCCCTGTATTATGAATTTATACCCCCCAGAGAATGCCCAAAAATTTCCATTGAATGTTAAATATTTGGTATACTAAATCTCTCCTGACCCCCACTAAACCTTTAAGTATTAAAATGTCTATCCTATTTTATCCTAATACACATCAAAACAAAGGATAAAATACCATTAGCTTAAAGAAATACCCCTGTATTATGAATTTATACCCCTGTGAGAATACCCAACAATTTCCATTTCACGTTAAATATAATGAATACTAAATCCCTCCTGACCCCCACTAAACCTATAAGTATTAATATATTTACCCTATTTTATCATAATAAACATCAAAACAAAGAAAAAAATACCATTAGTATAATGAAATACCCCTGTATTATGACTTTATACCCCCCTGAGAATACCCAAAAATTTCAATTTGACGTTAAATATAAAGCATACTTAATCCCTCCTGACCCCCACTATACCTCTAAGTATGAATATTTGTACCCTATTTTATCCAAGTACACATGAAAACAAAAGATTTAACACCATTAGTATAATGAAGTATCTCTGTATTAGGAATTTATACCCCCAAGAGAATGCCCAAAAATTTCCATTTGACGTTAAATATTTGGTATACTAAATCCCTCCTGACCCCCACTAAACCTTAAAGTATTAATATTTAAACCCATATTTAATCCTAATACACTTCAAAACAAAGAATAAAATACCTTTAGCTTAAATAAATACCCATGTATTATGAAATTATACCCCTGTGAGAATACCCAAAAATTTCCATTGAATGTTAAATATAATGAATACTAAATCCCTCCTGACCCCCACTAAATCTTTAAGTATTAAAATTTCTGCCCTATTTTATCCCAGTACACATGAAAACAAAAGATTTAACACCATTAGTATAAAGAAATACCTCTGTATTATGAATTTATACCCCCCAGAGAATGCCCAAAAATTTCCATTGAACGTTAAATATTTGGTATACTAAATCCCTCCTGACCCCCACTAAACCATTAAGTATTAATATTTCTACCCTATTTTATCCTAATACACATCAAAACAAAGGATGAAATACCATTAGCTTAAAGAAATACCCCTGTATTATGAATTTATAACCCCCTGAGTATACCCAAAAATTTCCATTTGACGTTAAATATAATGAATACTAAATCCCTCCTGACCCCCACTTAATCTTTTAGAAATAAAATTTCTGCCCTATTTTATCCTAGTACACATTAAAAAAAAGATTTAACACCATTAGTATAAAGAAATACCTCTGTATTATGAATTTATACCCCCCAAAGAATGCCCAAAAATTTCAATTTGACGTTAAATATAAAGCATACTTAATCCCTCCTGACCCCCACTATACCTCTAAGTATGAATATTTGTACCCTATTTTATCCAAGTACACATGAAAACAAAAGATTTAACACCATTAGTATAATGAAGTATCTCTGTATTAGGAATTTATACCCCCCAGAGAATGCCCAAAAATTTCCATTTGACGTTAAATATTTGGTATACTAAATCCCTCCTGACCCCAACTAAACCTTAAAGTATTAATATTTATACCCTATTTTATCCTAATACACTTCAAAACAAAGAATAAAATACCTTTAGCTTAAATAAATACCCATGTATTATGAATTTATACCCCTGTGAGAATACCCAAAAATTTCCATTGAATGTTAAATATAATGAATACTAAATCCCTCCTGACCCCCACTAAATCTTTAAGTATTAAAATTTCTGCCCTATTTTATCCCAGTACACATGAAAACAAAAGATTTAACACCATTAGTATAATGAAATACCCCTGTATTATGACTTTATACCCCCCAGAGAATGCCCAAAAATTTCCATTGAACGTTAAATATTTGGTATACTAAATCTCTCCTGACCCCCACTAAACCTTTAAGTATTAAAATGTCTACCACATTTTATCCTAATACACATCAAAACAAAGGATAAAATACCATTAGCTTAAAGAAATACCCCTGTATTATGAATTTATACCCCCATGAGAATGCCCAAAAATTTCCATTTCAGTTAAATATAATGAATACTAAATCCCTCCTGACCCCCACTAAACCTATGAGTATTAATATTTCTACCCTCATTTATCCTAATTTACATTCAAACAAAGATGTTAGGACCCATAGATAACAGAAGTACCCTTGTATTATCAATATATACCCCCCTGAGTATACCCATAATTTTCAATTTGACGTTAAATATATGGTATACTAAATCCCTTCGGAAACCCTCTAAATCTGTAAGTATCAATATTTCTACCCTTAATTATCCTAATGCATACTAAGAGCAAAGAGATATCATGACAAGTTTAAAGAAATACCCTTTTATTATGAATTTATACCTGCCAAAGTAAACCCATAATTTTGAATTTCCCGCTAATTATATGGTGTACTAAATCCCCTGGACCACCTCTTAATCTATAAGCATCAATATTTCTACCCTCATTTATCCTAATATACATTCAAACAAAGATGTTAGGACCCATAGATAACAGAAGTACCCTTGTATTATCAATATATACCCCCCTGAGTATACCCATAATTTTCAATTTGAAATTAAATATATGGTATACTAAATCCCTTTGGAAACCCTCTAAATCTGTAAGTATCAATATTTCTACCCTTAATTATCCTAATGCATACTAAGAGCAAGGAGATATCATGACAAGTTTAAAGAAATACCCTTGTATTATGAATTTATACCTGCCAAAGTAAACCCATAATTTTGAATTTCCCACTAATTATATGGTATAGTAAATCCCCTGGACCACCTCTTTATCTATAAGTATCAATATTTCTACCCTCATTTATCCTAATATACATTCAAACAAAGATGTTAGGACCCATAGATAACAAGAGTACCCTTGTATTATCAATTTATACCCCCCTGAGTATACCAAGAAATTTCAATTTGACATTAAATATATGGCATACTAAATCCCTTCGGAAACCCTCTAATCTCTGAATATCAATACTTCAGCCCTTATTCACCCTAATACACATGAAAACAAAGGAATAAGGACCCTTAGTTAAAAGAATTACCCCTTTGCTATGAATTTATACCCACCTAAGAAAACCTATAATTTTCAATTTACTTGAAATAATATGGTATACTAAATCCATTCTGACCCCCACTAAATCTCTAACTATGAACAATTCAACCTTAATTTATCCTAATACACATTAAGATAAAGGAATAAGGACCACTAGATCAAAGTATTTCCTCTTAATTATGAATTTATACCCCCCTCATTATACGAATAAATTTCAATTTGACATTAAATATTGGACATATTAAGACCCTTTGGAAACCCTGTAAATCTCAAAGTATCAATAGTTCAACCCTTATTTATCCTAACACACATCAAAACAAAGTAATTAGAACACTTATTTAAAGGAATTACCCCTCTGTTATGAATTTATACAAATCTGAGTATTCCCATAAATTTCAATTTGAAGTTAAATATTTGGCATACTAAATCCCTTCAGAAATCCTCTAATCTCTAAATATCAATATTTCCACCCTTATTTACCCTAATACACATGAAATCAAAGGAATTAGGACCCTTAGTTAAAAAAATTACCCCTCTGCTATGAATTTATACCCACCTAAGAGAACCTATAATTTTCAATTCACCGAAAATAATATGGTATACTAAATCCATTATAACCCCCACTTTATCTATAAGTATGAACAATTCAACCCTAAATTATCCTTATACACATTATAACAAAGGAATAAGAACCACTAGATCAAAGGATTACCTCTTAATTATGAATTTATACCCCCCTAAGTGAACCCATTAATTTCAATTTGACGTTAAATATAGTGCAAACTAAATCCCCTCTGACACCCTCTAAATCGTCAAGTATGAATATTTTAACACTAATTTATGCTGATATACATAAAAGCAAAGAAATAACCACATAAGTTTAAAGTATCACCCCTTTTTTGAGAATTCGGAGCCCCTTAAGTGTTACCATAATGTTAAATTAACGTTAAAGATATGGTAGCGACATCTTTGAAGTTGTCGATCATGATCATTATCCTTATGTTAATTCAAGTATTTCGACATCCTGTCAATGCGATAACCCTTAAAAGTTAACGGTATTGACTTAATTTTAACGATTTTGATCCGCTCAAAAAATTTACCCTATCAGTGATGATGAGGAAAAAAGTGACAAAAACAGGGTCACGGTACTCCGAAGTTATCTATTATTTTGAAAATCTTTACGTTATTTCAAGTTTTTCGACATCCAATCAATGCGATAATCCTAAATAGTTAACGATATAATCTTGATTTGAATGATTTATATCCGTTCAACAATTTTCACTTTCCCCCACTTTTCAAGAGATTAAGTTACGAGGCACAGGACCAAGCCCGTGGTTAGACATGTCGTGGAGATCTGGGCCGCTATGGGAAATCTTGGATATTTTGACGCGGAATATGGTCTCGCGACATGAAATAAAGTGGATTACATAAAAAAGTAACCGATACAATCATATTTTAGATCTATTTTGACGCTTTTTGGATTTCCATTTGGACTTAGAAATTTTGACCGAAAATGCAAATTACAAGAGAGCACAGGGTAAACCGTACAAAATAGGATCCTTCTTTGCATATATCTGAGATATATCCACCGAAACATGATAATTTCTCCCCATGAGTTCAGAATATAGGAATAAATAAAAAAATAACAGCCGAAAAGGGATGTTTTTATTGGAAAAATAGAGATTTTAGGGGGTCTCAAGGTCATTAACATAAGATAGGTTAAATGTTTGCATATATTTAAGATACATGTGATAAAACATAATGATTAATGCAAAAAAGTCTGCTAACCCTGCATAAATAAAAGAATTAGAGCCAAAAAAGGACAAATTGACCATTGAGTTACCAAAAATGTGCCAGATTGTAAGTTACAATACTCATTAATTAGATGTCCCAGGTGAGCTAAAAGTGACTAAGGTTAATGAGTATTGTCCAAAGTATCATTAGTAACCAATTGTTTTCCAATTACAGCATAAAAAATGCTAACCCCAGCATTGGACCAGTTACTATATAACATGATACAAAAAATTAAGTTACAAAGCACACTTTTTAGAAGTAGTTCTCTGACGTTATTTCCGGTTATTTCTGTACCAAGTCTAGCTAAAGTATACAATTCATTAAAATCTTGCTAATTATACCTGAAAATAACTATTAGAACCAAAAAATAAGCTAACCACAGGTGGTTGAAAAGTGTGCTTTTGTAACTTAATCCCAAAAATCGAAAATTTTGAAAAATGCGATATTTTCCAAAAAAAAACGATTTTTGAGCAGGAATAAAAGCATAACAGTGTTCTTTATCTAAATTCCAATGTTTCCACCAAGTTTGAATGCTCTACGACGATAAATAAGAAAAGTGTTGAGGAAGACTGAATTTTTTGCACCATAGTGAAGATGATCCTGAGATTTGTATACCCCACCAGACCTAAATTTTTTCCTGAATTTTGACAGCTTTTTTACTTTTAGGGGGTTAGGTGGGGGTTTGAATCCATCTTAAAAAACAGAGAGCTAACCCCAATTGGCCACCCAGAACGTTTCTAACCCCCTGTAAATAAAGGACCAAAATGAAAAGTGTGATTTGTAACTTAAAAAATTTTTGAGTTCCAAATTTTTTGACTTCCAATAGGGGGTTAGAGGACTTTTTCATTTTAGATTGTAGTTTTGACCTATATAAACAATCTAAAACAAACAGGTCCTCTAACCCCGGGGTTTTAAGCCCTAACCCCAGCCTTTGAAAGATTAAGTTACAAAAAGTGTACCGCCGACGCTAATTAGGGTTAGGGTTAGGGTTAGGGTTAGGGTTAGGGTTAGGGTTAGGGTTAGGGTTAGGGTTAGGGTTAGGGTTAGGGTTAGGGTTAGGGTTAGGGTTAGGGGTTAGGGTTAGGGTTAGGGTTAGGGTTAGGGGTTAGGGTTAGGGTTAGGGTTAGGGTTAGGGTTAGGGTTAGGGTTAGGGTTAGGGGAGTGGGTCAAAAAGCACACTTTTTGTAACTTAAAAGCACACTTTTTGTAACTTAAGCCAAAAAAGTGTGCTTTGTAACTTAAAAAAGTGTGCTTTTGTAACTTAAGAGTGTGCTTTGTAACTTATAAAGTGTTAATTGTAACATAAAGTTTCGGGGTTTGCCGACTTTGCCTGTTTTCATTTTTGACCGTTAGCGTATCCTTAAATAACATCGAAAACGGTCTCTAACCCTCTGGGTCCCGTCGCAATATCTTCGATAGTCTCTGAGATAGCTAACCCCGGTAGCGACACTTTTGTAACTTAAGGACCATCATGGATCAGATATCCAGAGTCGGGGGGTGAAATTGTTGAACGCTTATAAATCGTTAAAATAAACATTATATCGTTAACTAATGAGGTTAATCGCATTGTCTGGAAATCGAAATACTTGAATTTACATAAACGTATTCATGTTGCTGTCTCTTTTTGGAGATTTTCTGACCCGAACTAGTCACTTGATGTATTTTATTATTTGATAGGGTGAATTTTTTGAACGAGTCGAAATCAACAAAAACTCGATTAAATTGTTACTCGATTAGTATTGTCGCATTGCCCTGTTATAGAAATACTTGAATTAATGTCAAGATAGTCGTTTTTCTCTATTATTTTGGAGATGTTTGAACCTGATTGTTATGTATTATCTATGCAGCTCTGACTATGCGGGGCCACTAGGCTATCTGCCCACTTTGCACCAGCTTTCTGTTCCATTATGCCTAGGGAGGGAATTGAACCCTCGTACATAGTCATAGAACTGCATACTACCTACAAAAAAACAAAATTTATCTCTGTCTCTCTCTTTCCCTCTCTCAGTTAGATTACATAATCACCAATACAGCTGATATGGTGTATTCGAGCACATTTCCTGTTATCAACCAGGAAAAGGAGTGGGTTCAATTCCCACTGTCAACAAAAAATGGTGATACATGCACAATCTTATAAGTATCTTTTGTCAAGCACAACACTTCTTCTTATAGCTATTTGTTACATTTTCTCTAAGAAGAACTTTGAATGTTTTAGAAGCAATTTGTCCTATCATTATGTATACAGCTCTGACTATGTGGGGCCACTAGGCTATCTGCCCGCTTTGCACCAGCTTTTTCCATATGCCTAGGGAGGGAATCGAACCCTCGTACATAGTCATTGAACTGAACTACTTACAAAGATCTCTCTCTCTCTCTCTATCTTTCTCTTAATTAGATTATATAATCACCAATAAAGCTGATATGGTGTATTCGAGCACATTTCCTGTTACCCCCCAGGAAAAGGAGTGGGTTCAATTCCCACTATCAACAGAAAATAGGTGATACATGTACAATCTAATGGTTAACTTTTATCAAACAAAACACTTGTTCTTATAGCTATCTGTGTCATTTTCTCTAAGTAGCACTTTGAATGTTTTAGAAGCAATTAATTCTATTGTTATGTATACAGCTCTGATTATGCGGGGCCACTAGGCTATCTGCCCGCTTTGCACCAGCTTGTTCCATTATGCCTAGGGAGGGAATCGAACCCTCGTACATAGTCATTGAACTGTACCATTTACAAACAAATATCTCTCTCTCTCTCTGAATTAGATTTTGTAATCATCAATAAAGCTGATATGATGTATTTGAGCACATTTTATGTTATCAACTAGGACAAGGAGTGGGTTTAATTCCTACTATCAACAGAAAAAAAGAATACATGTACAATCTAATGGTTAACTTTTATCAAGCTCAACACTTCTTATATTTGTGACATTTTCTCTAAGAAGCACTTTAAATGTTTTTGAATCAATTTATTCTATCATGATTATAATTACAGCTCTGACTATGCGGGGCCACTAGGCTATCTGCCCGCTTTGCACCAGCTTTCTGTTCCATAATGCCTAGGGAGGGAATCGAACCCTCGTGCATAGTCATGGAACTGTACTACTTAAAAACAAAAAAATAAACGGTTTAAAGGTTATTTAGCTGATAATCCTTCAGCATATGGAGAAGACCATCTCAGTAGTGTACATGAAGGGGTGGATACTGAACTTATGCTAAATGCATTAAATTTCATCCTGTTTCTACTTTCAGGTAACTGTACTCAAGATATAAATCAAGATAAAAGAGGATTAAAAGATAAAAATACCAAAGCAAAGTGATTAAGAATATAGATTTTTAAATGATAAATTCAAAACAATGGCTTTCCTACAGGGGGTGTAAGTTCAAAATAATACGATCATCCTCTAAACTAATGGTCATTACTTCTTTGTATCAATGTAACTTAGGATAAATTAGGATATAAATACTGATCTATTAAGATTAAGGGGGTTTACTTAGTGGTTAACGATACTGATTTTTCAATGATAAAATGAAAATTTTGGGTTTTCTGATGGGGGTTTGATTTCAAAATAAAGGGATTTTTCCTAAAGGAAAGGTGTTTATTACTTTGTATTGATGTGATATAGGATAAATTAGGGAACAAATATTGATCCCAAAAGATTTAGGGAGTTTCTTAAGTGATTAACTATACCAATTTTCAACAATAAATTGAAAATTATGGATTGTTTTAGGGGGGTATAATTTCTTAATGAAAGAATTTTTCCTGAAAATAATGCTGATTATTTCTTTGTATTTATGTAGTCAAGAAGAAATGAGGGTGTAAGTCTTAATCCCAAACGTTTTTGATGGTCTACTAAGCGTTTAACTATATCCATTTTTGAACGTTAAACTGAAGAATATGGGTTCTTTCCTATGGATGTAATTTCTTAATTAAATGATTTTTCATTTAACTAATGCTGTTTAATTCTTGGTATTATTGTAATAAAGGATAAATGAGGGTTGAGGTAACAATTCTGAAACATTTATGGGGTCTCTCAAGCGTTTAAGTATTACCGTTTGTTAATGCTAAAATAGAAAAAAATAGTTCTTTCTTGGAGTTGATATTTCATAATGAAATAATTTTGCCTAAAACTATTGCTGTTCATTTCTTTGTATTCATGTAATGAAGAATAAATACGCTTGTAGGTATTAATAACAAAAGATTTAGGGAGTTTCTTAAATGATTTACTACACTGATTTTTTAACGATAAAATGAAAATTATGGGTTTTCCCTGAAGGATTTATTTCTCAATAAAAGGATTTTTCCTGACACTTAAGCTGATTATTTCTTTGTATTAATGCACTAAAGGAGAATTGAGGGTGTAAGTCATAATCTCAAAAGTTTTAAAAGGTCTACTAAGCGTTTAACTATATCCATTTTTTAACGTTAAAATGAAGAATATGGGTTCCTTCGTGGGGATGTAATTTCTTAATAAAAAGATTTTTCATTTGACTAATGCTGTTTACTTCTTTGTATTCATGTAATTAAGGTTATATAAAGGCGTTAGTATTCATATAAAAAGATTTAGGGAGTCTCTTAAGCGTTTAATTATATCAGTTTGTTAACGTTAAAACGAAGAATATGGGCTCCTTCATGGGGGTGTAATTTCTAAATAAAAAATTTTTGCCATAAATTAATGCAATTTATTTCTTTGTATTCATGTAATTAAGGATATATAAGGGTGTTAGCATTCATACCAAAAGATTTCGGGAGTTTCCTTAATGATTTAATATACTGAATTTTTAACGATAAACAGAAAATTATGAGTTTTCTCAGGGGGTGATATTTCTTTATAAAAGGATTTTGCCTAAAGCTAATGCTAATTATTTCTTTGTATTAATGTATTAAAGGATAAATTAGGGTGTAAGTATTAATTTTTAAACATTTATGGAGTCTCTTAAGCGTTTAAGTATATCCATTTGTTAACGTTAAAATAAATAATATGGGTTCCTTCATGGGGGTGTTATTTCTTAATAAAATGATTTTGCCTAAAACTATTGCTGTTTATTTCTTTGTATTCATGTAATTAAGGATATATAAGGGTGTAAGTATTCATACCAAAAGATTAAGGAGTTTCCTAACTGATTTACTACACTGATTTTCTAACGATAGAATGAAAATTTTGAGTTTTCTCAGGGGGTGTTATTTCTCAATAAAAGGATTTTTCCTAAAACTAAAGCTGATTATTTCTTTATATTAATGCACTTAAGGAGAATTGATGGTGTAAGTCTTAATCCCAAAAGTATTTGGGGGTCTACTTAGCGTTTAACTATACCTATTTTTGAACGTTAAAATGAAGAATATGGGTTCCTTCCTGAGGATGTCATTTTTTAATAAAGTGATTTTTCATTTAACTGATTTTGTTTATTTCTTTGTATTCATGTAATTAAGGATATATAAGGGTGTTAGCATTTATACCAAAAGATTTAGGGAGTTTCCTTAATGATTTAATATACTGAATTTTTAACGATAAACAGAAAATTATGAGTTTTCTCAGGGGGTGTAATTTCTTTATAAAAGGATTTTGCCTAAAGCTAATGCTAATTATTTCTTTGTATTAATGTATTAAAGGATAAATTAGGGTGTAAGTATTAATTTTTAAACATTTATGGAGTCTCTTAAGCGTTTAAGTATATCCATTTGTTAACATTAAAATTAATAATATGGGTTCCTTCATGGGGGTGTTATTTCTTAATAAAATGATTTTGCCTAAAACTATTGCTGTTTATTTCTTTGTATTCATGTAATTAAGGATATATAAGGGTGTATGTATTCATACCAAAATATTAAGGAGTTTCCTAACTGATTTACTACACTGATTTTCTAACGATAAAATGAAAATTTTGAGTTTTCTCAGGGGGTGTTATTTCTCAATAAAAGGATTTTTCCTAAAACTAAAACTGATTATTTCTTTATATTAATGCACTAAAGGAGAATTGATGGTGTAAGTCTTAATCCCAAAAGTTTTTGGGGGTCTACTTAGCGTTTAACTATACCTATTTTTGAACGTTAAAATGAAGAATATGGGTTCCTTCCTGAGGATGTCATTTTTTAATAAAGTGATTTTTCATTTAACTGATTTTGTTTATTTCTTTGTATTCATGTATTTAAGGATATATAAGGGTGTTAGCATTCATACCAAAAGATTTAGGGAGTTTCCTTAATGATTTAATATACTGAATTTTTAACGATAAACAAAAGATTATGAGTTTTCTCAGGGGGTGATATTTCTTTATAACAGGATTTTGCCTAAAGCTAATGCTAATTATTTCTTTATATTAATGTATTAAAGGATAAATTAGGGTGTAAGTATTAATTTTTACACATTGATGGAGTCTCTTAAGCGTTTTAGTATATCCATTTGTTAACGTTAAAATGAATAATATGGGTTCCTTCATGGGGGTGTTATTTCTTAATAACATGATTTTGCCTAATACTATTGCTGTTTATTTCTTTGTATTCATGTAATTAAGGATATATAAGGGTGTAAGTATTCATACCAAAAGATTAAGGAGTTTCCTAACTGGTTTACCACACTGATTTTTTAACGATAAAATGAAAATTTTGAGTTTTTTCAGGGGGAGTTATTTCTCAATAAAAGGATTTTTCCTAAAACTAAAGCTGATTATTTTTTTGTATTAATGCACTAAAGGAGAATTGATGGTGTAAGTCTTAATCCCAAAAGTATTTGGGGGTCTACTTAGCGTTTAACTATACCTATTTTTGAACGTTAAAATGAAGAATATGGGTTCCTTCCTGAGGATGTCATTTTTTAATAAAGTGATTTTTCATTTAACTGATTTTGTTCATTTCTTTGTATTCATGTAATTAAGGATATATAAGGGTGTTAGTATTCATACCAAAAGATTTAGGGAGTTTCCTTAATGATTTAATATACTGAATTTTTAACGATAAACAGAAAATTATGAGTTTTCTCAGGGGGTGTAATTTCTTTATAAAAGGATTTTGCCTAAAGCTAATGCTAATTATTTCTTTGTATTAATGTATTAAAGGATAAATTAGGGTGTAAGTATTAATTTTTAAACATTTATGGAGTCTCTTAAGCGTTTTAGTATATCCATTTGTTAACGTTAAAATGAATAATATGGGTTCCTTCATGGGGGTGTTGTTATTTCTTAATAAAATGATTTTGCCTAAAAATATTGCTGTTTATTTCTTTGTATTCATGTAATTAAGTATATATAAGGGTGTAGGTATTCATACCAAAAGATTAAGGAGTTTCCTTACTGATTTACTAAACGGATTTTTTAACAATAAAATGAAAATTTTGAGTTTTCTCAGGGGGTGTTATTTCTCAATAAAAGGATTTTTCCTAAAACTAAAGCTGATTATTTCTTTGTTTTAATGCACTAAAGGAGAATTGATGATGTAAGTCTTAATCCCAAAAGTTTTTGGGGGTCTTCTTAGCGTTTAACTATACCTATTTTTGAACGTTAAAATGAAGAATATGGGTTCCTTCCTGAGGATGTCATTTTTTAATAAAGTGAATTTTCATTTAACTGATTTTGTTTATTTCTTCGTATTCATGTAATCAAGGATAAATAAGGGTGTAAGTATTCATATCAAAAGATTTAGGGAGTTTCCAAACTAATTAAGTCTACTGATTTTTTAAACGATAAACAGAATATTTTGAGTTTTCTCAGGGGGTGTAATTTTTTCATAAAAGAATTTTATCTGAAACTAATGCTAATGATTTCTTTGTATTAATGTATCAAAGGAGAAATATGGGTGTTATTATTGATCCCAAAAGTTTTAGGGGGCTTCCGGAGCATTTAACTAAATCCCTATTTTAACATTAAAATGAAGAATATTGGTTTCTTTCCAGGGATGTAATTTCTTTATAGAAATATTTGTCCTTAAATTAACACCGATTATTTCTTTGTAGGAATGTATTAACGGATAAATAAGGGTGCAAATATTGATCCGAAAAGATTTCGAGGGTTTTCTTAGTGTTTTATTTTACTGATTTGTTCACGTTAAACCGAAATTATTCAGCTCCTTGATGGGGGTATAATTTTATAATAAAAGGAGTTTACTTGCACTTATGGAGATTATTTCTGTGTATTGATATCATTAAAGATAAATAAGGGTACAATCATTGATTACAAAAGACTTAACAACATTTTTTGTAAATGTCTCACATACACACTTTTCTGTATATTCGTTCGTCATTGTATGAAGTTTACAACATTATTCTGAATAGTATATTTCATCGATAACACTTAAAAGAAACTATTATAACAGTTTAAGATGTGTAACTACATTTAGTTTAAACGCTTGACACCCAACATGTATTGTACACAATGTACATATAACATTCGTCAATTATATGTTGTAAATAAACAACTACGGGATCAACAGTTGACAAAACAATCAAGTACAGTATAAAGAACAATTATTAACACTTATTTTATGCAAACCTACCTTGCATTAGTCTGATTTAATCCAAAAACACAAGTATAATCCATGTCACCTTGAAATCATTTTGTCACAAATGTTTTTTTTCAACACCGAGCCCGATCGAATCTCGAACCCGATAATTTCCGGCTAGTGTTTTGGGCCTTTTTCTCTGTTGTAATTGGTGTAGAATAAGACTGAAATAGAACAAGAATATTTGATTTATTTCCAGTAACTCTTATTGCCATAATCACAAGAATTTATGGTCCCTACAAAAAAAGTGTTACTTGTAACTTAATCCAATATTTTGGTCCTCTAAACCCCAGAGATTTATTTTAAAGAAATTCATGAAATATTGTATCAAATGGACATTTTCTTCATGATTTATTGTTTATTGTAAAGTTCTTAAGAGATTATAACTAAAATATTTCACAGTTAAAGCCTCTGAAAAAATTTGGACCCCCTCGAGTAAGCCCATATTTCTCTACTTTTGGTCAAATAAAGCACAATATACTGTAGGGGGTCTAAATTTGTAATGCTCATTGTAAATATTAATTTCTGCCTGATTTATTCTTTAATTACATGTATTCAAGAGAATATAACAAATGAATTTCACAATTAAAGCCCTTTAAAAGTTTAAGGGACCTTGGAGGAGACCCATTTTTTTCAATTTTGGATAAAATAAAGTGCAGACTGCGCAGGGTGTAAACTAAAAATAAGCATCATATTGTTGATTTCTACATGATTTATTGTTTATTGTGAAGCCCTTAAGAGATTATAACTGCAAAACTCTACAGTTAAACCCTCTGAAAAAAATTTGACCCACTTGAAAAAGCCATTAAATTTCAATTTGACGTTAAATATTTGGCATAGTAAGTCCCTTCGGAAACCCTCTAAATTTAGGTATCAATATTTCAAGCATTATTTATCCTAATACACATATATACAAAGGATATAGGACCCTTAGTTAAAAGAATTACCCCTCTGTTATGAATTTATACCCCCCGGAGTATTCCAATAAATTTCAATTTGACGTTAGATATAGGGCATACTAAATCCCTTCGGAAATTCTCTAATCTTTGAATACCAATATTTCAACCCTTATTTACCTTAATACACATCAATAAAAAGGAATAAGGACCATTAGTTAAAAGAAATACCCCTCTGTTATGAATTTATACCCACCTAAGAAAACCTATGATTTTTTATTTACCGGAAATAAGATGGTATAATAAATCCTATCTGACCCCCAATAAATCTAAAAGTATGAACAATTCAACCCTAATTTATCCTAATACACATTATAACGAAGGAATAAGAACCACTAGAGCAAAGGACTATCTCTCGATTATGAATTTATACCCCCCTCATTATACCAATAAATTTCAATTTGACATTAAATATAGGGCATACTAAATCCCTTTGGAAACCCTCTAATCTTTGAATACCAATATTTCAACCCTTATTTACCTTTAAACACATCAATACAAAGGAATTAAGACCTTTAGTTAAAAGAATTACCCCTCTGTTATAAATTTATACCCAACTAAGAGAACCTATAATTTTCAAATTACCAAAAATAATATAGTACACTTAATTCATTCTGACCCCAAATAAATCTCAAAGTATGAACATTTCAACCCTAATTTATCCTAAAACACATTAAAACAAAGGATTTAGCAGCATTAGTTTAAAGAAATACCCCTGTATTACATGTATGAATTACTACCCCCCAGAAAATGCCCAAAAATTCCATTTTGACGTTAAATATTTGGTATACTAAATCCCTCCTGACCCCCACTAAATCTTTTAGTATTAAAATGTCTGTCCTTTTTTATCCTAGTACACATGAAAACAAAAGATTTAACACCATTAGTACAAAGAAATACCCCAGTACTATGAATTTATACCCCCCAGAGAATGCCCAAAAATTTCCATTGAACGTTAAGTATTTGGTATACTAAATCTCTCCTGACCCCCACTAAACCTTTAAGTATTAAAAATTCTACCCTATTTTATCCTAATACATGTACACATCAAAACAAAGGATAAAATACCATTAGCTTAAAGAAATACCCTTGTATTATGAATTTATACCCCTGTGAGAATACCTAAAAATTTCCATTTGACGTTAAATATATGGTATACTAAATCCCTTCGGAAACCCTCTAAATCTGTAAGTATCAATATTTCAACCCTAATTTATCCTAATACAAATCAAAACAAAGGTAAAAATACCATTAGTTCAAAGAAATACCCCTGTATTATGAATTTATACCCTTCTTAGAATACCCAAAAATTTCCATTGAACGTTAAATATAATGAATACTAAATCCCTTCTAACCCCCACTAAATCTTTTAGTATTAAAATTTCTGCCCTATTTCATCCTAGTACACATGAAAACAAAAGATTTAACACCAATAGTATAAAGAAATACCCCTGTATTATGACTTTATACCCCCCAGAAAATGCCCAAAAATTTTCATTGAATGTTAAATATTTGGTATACTTAATCCCTCCTGACCCCCACTAAACCTTTAAGTATTGACATTTCTACCCTATTTTATTCTAATACACATCAAAACAAAAGATAAAATACCATTAGCTTAAAGAAATACCCCTGTATTATGAATTTAAACTCCTCTGAGAATACCCAACAATTTCCATTTCACGTTAAATTTAATGAATACGAAATCCCTCCTGACCCCCACTAAACCTATAAGTATTAATATATTTACCCTATTTTATCATAAAACACATTAAAACAAAGGATTTAGCAGCATTAGTTTAAAGAAAAAGCCCTGCAATATGAATTTATACCCCCCTGAGAATACCCAAAAATTTCAATTTGATGTTAAATATAAAGCATACTTAATCCCTCCTGACCCCCACTATACCTCTAAGTATGAATATTTGTACCCTATTTTATCCAAGTACACATGAAAACAAAAGATTTAACACCATTAGTATAAAGAAGTATCTCTGTATTAGGAATTTATACCCCCCAGAGAATGCCCAAAAATTTCCATTTGACGTTAAATATTTGGTATACTAAATCCCTCCTGACCCCCACTAAACCTTTAAGTATTAATATTTATACCCTATTTTATCCTAATACACTTCAAAACAAAGAATAAAATACCTTTAGCTTAAATAAATACCCATGTATTATGAATTTATACCCCTGTGAGAATACCCAAAAATTTCCATTGAACATTAAATATAATGAATACTAAATCCCTCCTGACCCCCACTAAATCTTTAAGTATTAAAATTTCTGCCCTATTTTATCCCAGTACACATGAAAACAAAAGATTTAACACCATTAGTATAATATATTACCCCTGTATTATGACTTTATACCCCCCAGAGAATGCCCAAAAATTTCCATTGAACGTTAAATATAATGAATACTAAATCCCTTCTAACCCCCACTAAATCTTTTAGTATTAAAATTTCTGCCCTATTTCATCCTAGTACACATGAAAACAAAAGATTTAACACCAATAGTATAAAGAAATACCCCTGTATTATGAATTTATACCCCCATGAGAATGCCCAAAAATTTCCATTTCAGTTAAATATAATGAATACTAAATCTCTCCTGACCCCCACTAAACCTATGAGTATTAATATTTCTACCATCATTTATCCTAATTTCATTCAAACAAAGATGTTAGGACCCATAGATAACAGAAGTACCCTTGTATTATCAATTTATACCCCCCTGAGTATACCCATAATTTTCAATTTGAAGTTAAATATATGGTATACTAAATCCCTTCGGAAACCCTCTAAATCTGTAAGTATCAATATTTCTACCCTTAATTATCCTAATGCATACTAAGAGCAAGGAGATATCATGACCAGTTTAAAGAAATACCCTTGTATTATGAATTTATACCTGCCAAAGTAAACCCATAATTTTGAATTTCCCGCTAATTATATGGTGTACTAAATCCCCTGGACCACCTCTTAATCTATAAGCATCAATATTTCTACCCTCATTTATCCTAATATACATTCAAACAAAGATGTTAGGACCCATAGATAACAGGAGTACCCTTGTATTATCAATATATACCCCCCTGAGTATACCCATAATTTTCAATTTGACGTTAAATATATGGTATACTAAATCCCTTTGGAAACCCTCTAAATCTCTAAGTATCAATGTTTCTACCCTTAATTATCCTAATGCATACGAAGAGCAAGGAGATATCATGACAAGTTTCAAGAAATATCCTTGTATTATGAATTTATACCTGCCAAAGTAAACCCATAATTTTGAATTTCCCACTAATTATATTGTATAGTAAATCCCCTGGACCACCTCTTAATCTATAAGTATCAATATTTCTACCCTCATTTATCCTAATATACATTCAAACAAAGATGTTAGGACCCATAGATAACAAGAATACCCTTGTATTATCAATTTATACCCCCCTGAGTATACCAAGAAATTTCAATTTGACATTAAATATATGGCATACTAAATCCCTTCGGAAACCCTCTAATCTCTGAATATCAATATTTCAGCCCTTATTCACCCTAATACACATGAAAACAAAGGAATAAGGACCCTTAGTTAAAAGAGTTACCCCTTTGCTATGAATTTATACCCACCTAAGTGAACCTATAATTTTCAATTTACTTGAAATAATATGGTATACTAAATCCATTCTGACCCCCACTAAATCTCTAACTATGAACCATTCAACCTTAATTTATCCTAATACACATTAAGATGAAGGAATAAGGACCACTAGATCAAAGTATTTCCTCTTAATTATGAATTTATACCCCCCTCATTATACGAATAAATTTCAATTTGAAGTTAAATATTGGACATATTAAGACCCTTTGGAAACCCTGTAAATCTCAAAGTATCAATAGTTCAACCCTTATTTATCCTAACACACATCAAAACAAAGTAATTAGAACACTTATTTAAAGGAATTACCCCTCTGTTATGAAATTATACAAATCTGAGTATTCCCATAAATTTCAATTTGAAGTGAAATATTTGGCATACTAAATCCCTTCAGAAATCCTCTAATCTCTAAATATCAATATTTCAGCCCTTATTTACCCTTATACACATGATATCAAAGGAATTAGGACCCTTGGTTAAAAAAATTACCCCTCTGCTATGAATTTATACCCACCTAAGAGAACCTATAATTTTCAATTTACCGAAAATAATATGGTATACTAAATCCATTATAACCCCCACTTTATCTATAAGTATGAACAATTCAACCCTAAATTATCCTTATACACATTATAACAAAGGAATAAGAACCACTAGATCAAAGGATTACCTCTTAATTATGAATTTATACCCCCCTAAGTGAACCCATTAATTTCAATTTGACGTTAAATATGGTGCAAACTAAATCCCCTCTGACACTCTCTAAATCGTTAAGTATGAATATTTTAACACTAATTTATCCTGATATACATAAAAGCAACGAAATAACCACATAAGTTTAAAGTATCACCCCTTTTTTGAGAATTCGGAGCCCCTTAAGTGTTACCATAATGTTAAGTAAACGTTAAAGATATGGTAGCGACATCTTTGAAGTTGTCGATCATGATCATTATCCTTACATTAATTCAAGTATTTCGACATCCTGTCAATGCGATAACCCTTAAAAGTTAACGGTATTGACTTAATTTTAACGATTTTGATCCGCTCAAAAAATTTACCCTATCAGTGATGATGAGGAAAAAAGTGACAAAAACAGGGTCACGGTACTCTGAAGTTATCTATTATTTTGAAAATCTTTACGTTATTTCAAGTTTTTCGACATCCGATCAATGCGATAATCCTAAATAGTTAACGATATAATCTTGATTTGAATGATTTATATCCGTTCAACAATTTTCACTTTCCCCCACTTTTCAAGAGATTAAGTTACGAGGCACAGGACCAAGCCCGTGGTTAGACATGTCGTCGAGATCTGGGCCGCTATGGGAAATCTTGGATATTTTGACGCGGAATATGGTCTCGCGACATGAAATAAAGTGGATTACATAAAAAAGTAACCGATACAATCATATTTTAGATCTATTTTGACGCTTTTTGGATTTCCATTTGGACTTAGAAATTTTGACCGAAAATGCAAATTACAAGAGAGCACAGGGTAAACCGTACAAATTAGGATCCTTCTTTGCATATATCTGAGATATATCCACCGAAACATGATAATTTCTCCCCATGAGTTCAGAATATAGGAATAAATAAAAAAATAAGAGCCGAAAAGGGATGTTTTTAGTGGAAAAATAGAGATTTTAGGGGGTCTCAAGGTCATTAACATAAGATAGGTTAAATGTTTGCATATATTTAAGATACATGTGATAAAACATAATGACTAATGCAAAAAAGTCTGGTAACCCTGCATAAATAAAAGAATTAGAGTCAAAAAAGGACAAATTGACCATTGAGTTACCAAAAATGTGCCAGATTGTAAGTTACAATACTCATTAATTAGATGTCCCAGGTGAGCTAAAAGTGACTAACGTTAATGAGTATTGTCCAAAGTATCATTAGTAACCAATTGTTTTCCAATTACAGCATAAAAAATGCTAACCCCAGCATTGGACCAGTTACTATATAACATGATTAAAAAAATTAAGTTACAAAGCACACTTTTTAGAAGTAGTTCTCTGACGTTATTTCCGGTTATTTCTGTACCAAGTCTAGCTAAAGTATAGAACTCATTAAAATCTTGCTAATTATACCTGAAAATAACTATTAGAACCAAAAAATAAGCTAACCACAGGTGGTTGAAAAGTGTGCTTTTGTAACTTAATCCCAAAAATCGAAAATTTTGAAAAATGCGATATTTTCCAAAAAAACGATTTTTGAGCAGGAATAAAAGCATAACAGTGTTCCTTATCTAAATTCCAATGTTTCCACCAAGTTTGAATGCTCTACGACGATAAATAAGAAAAGTGTTGAGGAAGACTGAATTTTTTGCACCATAGTGAAGATGATCTGGAGATTTGTATACCCCACCAGACCTAAATTTTTTCCTGAATTTTGACAGCTTTTTTACTTTTAGGGGGTTAGGTGGGGGTTTGAATCCATCTTAAAAAACAGAGAGCTAACCCCAATTGGCCACCCAGAACGTTTCTAACCCCCTGTAAATAAAGGACCAAAATGAAAAGTGTGATTTGTAACTTAAAAAAATTTCGAGTTCCAAATTTTTTGACTTCCAATAGGGGGTTAGAGGACTTTTTCATTTTAGATTGTAGCTTTGACCTATATAAACAATCTAAAACAAACAGGTCCTCTAACCCTGGGGTTTTTAGCCCTAACCCCAGCCTTTGAAAGATTAAGTTACAAAAAGTGTACCGCCGACGCTAATTAGGGTTAGGGTTAGGGTTAGGGTTAGGGTTAGGGTTAGGGTTAGGGTTAGGGTTAGGGTTAGGGTTAGGGTTAGGGTTAGGGTTAGGGTTAGGGTTAGGGTTAGGGTTTGGGTTTGGGTTAGGGTTAGGGTTAGGGTTAGGGTTAGGGTTAGGGTTAGGGTTAGGAGAATGGGTCAAAAAGCACACTTTTCGTAACTTAAAGGCACACTTTTTGTAACTTAATGAAAAAAAGTGTGCTTCGTAACTTAAAAAAGTGTGCCTTGTAACTTAAAAGTGTGCTTCGTAACTTAAATAGTGTCAATCGTAACTTAAAGTTTCGGGGTTTGGCCACTTTGCCGTTTTTCATTTTTGACCGTTAGCGGATCTGTAGAAAACATCGAAAACGGTTTCTAACCCTCTGGGTCCCGTCGCAATATCTTCGATAGTCTCTGAGATAGCTAACCCCGGTAGCGACACTTTTGTAACTTAATGACCATCAAGGGTCCGAACTCAAAAGTCAGAGGGTGAAATTGTTGAACGCTTATAAATCGTTAAAATAAACATTATATCGTTAACTAATGAGGTTTATCGCATTGTCTGGACATCGAAATACTTGAATTTACATAAACGTATTCATGTTGCTGTCTATTTTTGGAGATTTTCTGAGCCGAACTAGTCACTTGATGTATTTTATTTTTTGATAGGGTGAATTTTTTGAACGAGGCGAAATCGACAAAAACTCGATTAAATTGTTACTCGATTAGTATTGTCGCATTGCCCTGTCATGGAAATACTTGAATTAATGTCAAGATAGTAGTTTTTCTATATAATTTTGGAGATGTTTGAACCTGATTGTTATGTATTATCTATGCAGCTCTGAATATGCGGGGCCACTAGGCTATCTGCCCACTTTGCACCAGCTTTCTCTTCCATTATGCCTAGGGAGGGAATTGAACCCTCGTACATAGTCATAGAACTGCATACTACCTACAAACAAACAAGATTTATCTCTGTCTCTCTCTTTCTCTCTCTCAATTAGATTACATAATCACCAATACAGCTGATATGGTGTATTCGAGCACATTTCCTGTTATCAACCAGGAAAAGGAGTGGGTTCAATTCCCACTGTCAACAAAAAATGGTGATACATGCACAATCTTATAAGTATCTTTTGTCAAGCACAACACTTCTTCTTATAGCTATTTGTGACATTTTCTCTAAGAAGCACTTTGAATGTTTTAGAAGCAATTTGTCCTATCGTTATGTATACAGTTCTGACTATGTGGGGCCACTAGGCTATCTGCCCGCTTTGCACCAGCTTGTTCCATATGCCTAGGGAGGGAATCGAACCCTCGTACATAGTCATTGAACTGAACTACTTACAAAGATCTCTCTCTCTCTCTCTTAATTAGATTACATAATCACCAATAAAGCTGATATGGTGTATTCGAGCACATTTCCTGTTACCCCCAGGAAAAGGAGTGGGTTCAATTCCCACTATCAACAGAAAATAGGTGATACATGTACAATCTAATGGTTAACTTTTATCAAACAAAACACTTCTTCTTATAGCTATCTGTGTCATTTTCTCTAAGTAGCACTTTGAATGTTTTAGAAGCAATTAATTCTATCATTATGTATACAGTTCTGACTATGCGGGGCCACTAGGCTATCTGCCCGCTTTGCACCAGCTTGTTCCATTATGCCTAGGGAGGGAATCGAACCCTCGTACATAGTCATTGAACTGTACCATTTACAAACAAAGATCTCTCTCTCTCTTTCTCTCTCTCTGAAATAGATTTTGTAATCATCAATAAAGCTGATATGATGTATTTGAGCACATTTTATGTTATCAACCAGGAAAAGGATAGGGTTTAATTCCTTCTATCAACAGAAAAAAAGAATACATGTACAATCTAATGGTTAATTTTTATCAAGCACAACACTTCTTATATTTGTGACATTTTCTCTAAGAAGCACTTTAAATGTTTTTGAATCAATTTATTCTATCATGATTATAATTACAGCTCTGACTATGCGGGGCCACTAGGCTATCTGCCCGCTTTGCACCAGCTTTCTGTTCCATAATGCCTAGGGAGGGAATCGAACCCTCGTGCATAGTCATGGAACTGTACTACTTAAAAACAAAAAATAAACGGTTTAAAGGTTATTTAGCTGATAATCCTTCAGCATATGGAGAAGACCATCTCAGTAGTGCATATGAAGGGGTGGATACTGAACTTATAGCTAAATGCATTAAATTTCATCCTGTTTCTACTTTCAGGTAACTGTACTCAAGATATAAATCAAGATAAAAGAGAGGATTAAAAGATAAAAATACCAAAGCAAAGTGATTAAGAATATAGATTTTTAAAAGATAAATTCATAACAATGGCTTTCCTACAGGGGGTGTAAGTTCAAAATAATACGATCATCCTCTAAACTAATGGTCATTACTTCTTTGTATCAATGTAACTTAGGATAAATTAGGATATAAATACTGATTTATTAAGATTAAGGGGGGTTACTTAGTGGTTAACGATACTGATTTTTCAATGATAAAATGAAAATTATGGGTTTTCTCATGGGGGTTTGATTTCTTAATAAAGAGATTTTTCCTAAAGGTAAAGGTGTTTATTACTTTGTATTGATGTGATATAGGATAAATTAGGGAACAGATATTGATCCCAAAAGATTTAGGGAGTTTCTTAAGTGATTAACTATACCGATTTTCAACAAGAAATTGAAAATTATGGATTGTTTTAGGGGGGTGTAATTTCTTAATAAAGGGATTTTTCCTAAAGGTAAAGGTGTTTATTACTTTGTATTGATGTGATATAGGATAAATTAGGGAACAAATATTGATCCCAAAAGATTTAGGGAGTTTCTTAAGTGATTAACTATACCGATTTTCAACAAGAAATTGAAAATTATGGATTGTTTTAGGGGGGTATAATTTCTTAATGAAAGAATTTTTCCTGAAACTAATGCTGATTATTTCTTTGTATTTATGTAGTCAAGAAGAAATGAGGGTGTAAGTCTTAATCCCAAAAGTTTTTGGGGGCCTACTTAGTGTTTAACTATATCCATTTCCTAGGGATGTAATTTCTTAATTAAATGATTTTTCATTTAACTAATTAATGCTGTTTAATTCTTGGTATTATTGTAATAAAGGATAAATGAGAGTTTAAGTAACAATTCTGAAACATTTATGGGGTCTCTCAAGCGTTTAAGTATACCCATTTCTTAATGCTAAAATAGAAAAAATTGGTTCTTTCTTGGAGTTTATATTTCATAATGAAATGATTTTGCCTTCAACTATTGCTGTTTATTTCTTTGTATTCATGTAATGAAGAATAAATACGCATGTAGGTATTCATAACAAAAGATTTAGGGAGTTTCCTAAATAATTTACTACACTGATTTTTTAACGATAAAATGAAAATTATGGGTTTTCCCTGAAGGTGTTATTTCTCAATAAAAGGATTTTTCCTGAAACTAAAGCTGATTATTTCTTTGTATTAATGCACTAAAGGAGAATTGAGGGTGTAAGTCATAATCTCAAAAGTTTTAGGAGGTCTACTAAGCGTTTAACTATATCCATTTTTTAACGTTAAAATGAAGAATATGGGTTCCTTCATGGGGATGTAATTTCTTAATAAAAAGATTTTTCATTTGACTAATGCTGTTTATTTCTTTGTATTCATGTAATTAAGGTTATATAAGGGCGTAAGTATTCATACCAAAAGATTAAGGGAGTCTCTTAAGCGTTTAATTATATCAGTTTGTTAACGTTAAAACAAAGAATATGGGCTCCTTCATGGGGGTGTAATTTCTAAATAAAAAGATTTTGCCATAAATTAATGCAATTTATTTCTTTGTATTCATGTAATTAAGGATATATAAAGGTGTTAGCATTCATACCAAAAGATTTAGGGAGTTTCCTTAATGATTTAATATACTGAATTTTAAACGATAAACAGAAAATTATGAGTTTTCTCAGGGGATGTAATTTCTTTATAAAAGGATTTTGCCTAAAGCTAATGCTGATTATTTCTTTGTATTAATGTATTAAAGGATAAATTAGGGTGTAAGTATTAATTTGTAAACATTTATGGAGTCTCTTAAGCGTTTAAGTATATCCATTTGTTAACGTTAAAATGAATAATATGGGTTCCTTCGTGGGGGTGTTATTTCTTAATAAAATGATTTTGCCTTAAACATTTGCTGTTTATTTCTTTGTATTCATGTAATTAAGGATATATAAGGGTGTTGGTATTCATACTAAAAGATTAAGGAGTTTCCTAACTGATTTACTACACTGATTTTTTAACGATAAAATGAAAATTTTGAGTTTTCTCAGGGGGTGTTATTTCTCAATAAAAGGATTTTCCCTAAAACTAAAGCTGATTATTTCTTTGTATTAATGCACTAAAGGAGAATTGATGGTGTAAGTCTTAATCCCAAAAGTTTTTGGGGGTCTACTTAGCGTTTAACTATACCTATTTTTGAATGTTAAAATGAAGAATATGGGTTCCTTCCTGAGGATGTAATTTGTTAATAAAGTGATTTTTCATTTAACTGATTTTGTTTATTTCTTTGTATTCATGTAATTAAGGATATATAAGGGAGTAAGTATTCATATCAAAAGATTTAGGGAGTTTCCAAACTAATTAAGTCTACTGATTTTTTAACGATAAACAGAAAATTATGAGTTTTCTCAGGGGGTGTAATTTCTTTATAAAAGGATTTTGCCTAAAGCTAATGCTGATTATTTCTTTGTATTAATGTATTAAAGGATAAATTAGGGTGTAAGTATTAATTTGTAAACATTTATGGAGTCTCTTAAGGCCTAAAAAAAAAATAGGTTTGTTTCCGCTTTCAGGCTGAAAAAAATTAGGGTCGGTCGGTCGGCTTTTTTTTTTTTTTTTAATCTTTTTTTTTTTCCCTCTCCATCTGTTCAATTGTGCATATTAAACCATTTATCTATTAAACTGGGTAAGATAAAAAAAAAAACAAGTATTTGTTGTCATTGTTTAAATGATGTGATGAACATTTTCCCCGGCTGGTGGGAACATTTCTTGAGCTCAACTGGCACGACATGTGCTGCCATTTGTAAATAACAAACATCTACACAACACTGATGACATCTCAATAAGTTCTATAAGCGTTTTTACGACTTAAATTTGGAGGACCCAATAAATTTTTAAATCGGATAAAAACGAAATTTTAACAAAAAACGGATAAAAACGGAAATTTACGAAAAAACTCGAAAAAAATTTTGGGTCGGCGGGTTTAAGTTAGGGTCGGTCGGGAAAGCGGAAACAAACCTATTTTTTTTTTAGGCCTAAGCGTTTAAGTATATCCATTTGTTAACGTTAAAATGAATAATATGGGTTCCTTCGTGGGGGTGTTATTTCTTAATAAAATGATTTTGCCTTAAACTATTGCTGTTTATTTCTTTGTATTCATGTAATTAAGGATATAAAAGGGTGTAGGAATTCATACCAAAAGATTAAGGAGTTTCCTAACTGATTTACTACACTGATTTTTTAACGATAAAATGAAAATTTTGAGTTTTCTCAGGGGGTGTTATTTCTCAATAAAAGAATTTTCCCTAAAACTAAAGCTGATTATTTCTTTGTATTAATGCACTAAAGGAGAATTGATGGTGTAAGTCTTAATCCCAAAAGTTTTTGGGGGTCTACTTAGCGTTTAACTATACCTATTTTTGAACGTTAAAATGAAGAATATGGGTTCCTTCCTGAGGATGTAATTTGTTAATAAAGTGATTTTTCATTTAACTGATTTTGTTTATTTCTTGGTATTCATGTAATCAAGGATATATAAGGGTGTAAGTATTCATATCAAAAGATTAAGGAGTTTTCAAACTAATTAAGTCTACTGATTTTTTAACGATAAACAGAATATTTTGAGTTTTCTCAGGGGGTGTAATTTCTTTATAAAAGAATTTTTCCTGAAACTAATGCTGATTATTTCTTTGTATTAATGTATCAAAGGAGAAATACGGGTGTTATTATTGATCCCAAAAGTTTTAGGGGGCTTCCGGAGCATTTAACTATATCCCTATTTTAACATTAAAATGAAGAATATTGGCTTCTTCCTAGGAATGTAATTTCTTTATAGAAATATTTGTCCTTAAATTAACACCGATTATTTCTTTGTAGGAATGTATTAACGGATAAATAAGGGTGCAAATATTGATCCGAAAAGATTTCGAGGGTTTCCTTAGTGTTTTACTATACTGATTTGTTCACATTAAACCGAAATTATTCAGCTCCTTGATGGGGGTATAATTTTATAATAAAAGGAGTTTACTTGCACTTATGGAGATTATTTCTGTGTATTAATATCATTAAAGATAAATAAGGGTACAATCATTGATTACAAAAGACTTAACAACGTTTTTTTGTAAATGTCTCACATACACACATTTCTGTATATTCGTTCGTCATTGTATGAAGTTTACAACATTATTCTGAATAGTATATTTCATGTATAACACTAAATAGAAACTATTATAACAGTTTAAGATGTGTAACTACATTTAGTTTAAACGCTTGACACCCAACATGTATTGTACACAATGTACATATAACATTCGTCAATTATATGTTGTAAATAAACAACTACGGGATCAACAGTTGACAAAACAATCAAGTACAGTATAAAGAACAATTATTAACACTTATTTTATGCAAACCTACCTTGCATTAGTCTGATTTAATCCAAAAACACAAGTATAATCCATATCACCTTGAAATCATTTTGTCACAAATGTTTTTTTTCAACACCGAGCCCGATCGAATCTCGAGCCCGATAATTTCCGGCTAGTGTTTTGGGCCTTTTTCTCTGTTGTAATTGGTGTAGAATAACACTGAAATAGAATAGGAATATTTGATTTATTTCCAGTAACTCTTATTGCCATAATCACAAGAATTTATGGTCCCTACAAAAAAAGTGTTACTTGTAACTTAATCCAATATTTTGGTCCTCTAAACCCCAGAGATTTATTTTAAGGAAATTCATGAAATATTGCATCAAATGGACATTTTCTTCATGATTTATTGTTTATTGTAAAGTTCTTAAGAGATTATAACTAAAATATTTCACAGTTAAAGCCTCTGAAAAAATTTGGACCCCCTCGAGTAAGCCCATATTTCTCTACCTTTGGTCAAATAAAGCACATACTGTAGGGGGTCTAAATTTGTAATGCTCCTTGTAAATATTAATTTCTGCCTGATTTATTCTTTAATTACATGTATTCAAGAGAATATAACAAATGAATTTCACAATTAAAGCCCTTTAAAAGTTTAAGGGACCTTGGAGTAGACCCATTTTTTTCAATTTTGGATAAAATAAAGTGCAAACTGCGCAGGGTGTAAACTTAAAAATAAGCATCATATTGTTGATTTCTACATGATTTATTGTTTATTGTAAAGCCCTTAAGAGATTATAACTGAAAAACTCTACAGTTAAACCCTCTGAAAAAAATTTGACCCACTTGAAAAAGCCATTAAATTTCAATTTGACGTTAAATATTGGGCATAGTAAGTCCCTTCGGAAACCCTCTAAATCTTAGGTATCAATATTTCAAGCATTATTTGTCCTAATACACATATATACAAAGGATATAGGACCCTTAGTTAAAAGAATTACCCCTCTGTTATGAATTTATACCCCCCGGAGTATTCCAATAAATTCCATTTTGACGTTAAATATAATGAATACTAAATTCCTCATGACCCCCACTAAATCTTTTAGTATTAAAATTTCTGCCCTATTTTTATCCTAGTACACATTAAAACAAAAGATTAAACACCATTAGTATAAAGATATACCCCTGTATTATGAATTTATACCCCCCAGAGAATGCCTCAAAATTTCCATTGAACGTTAAATATTTGGTATACTAAATCCCTCCTGACCCCCACTAAATCTTTAAGTATTGAAATTCCTACACTATTTTATCCTAATACACATCAAAACAAAGGATAAAATACCATTAGCTTAAATAAATACCCCTGTATTATGAATTTATACCCCTCTGAGAATACCCAAACATTTCCATTTCACGTTAATTATAATGAATACTAAATCCCTCCTTACCCCCCACTTAACCTTTAAGTATTAATATTTCTACCCTATTTTATCATAATACACATTAAAACAAAGGATAAAATACCATTAGCTTAAAGAAATACCCCTGTATTATGAATTTATACCCCTCTTACAATACCCAAAAATTTCCATTTGACGTTAAATATAATGAATACTAAATCCCTCCTGACCCCCACTAAACCTATAAGTATAAATATTTCTACCCTATTTTATCCTAAAACACATCAAAACAAAGGATAAAATACCATAAGCTTAAAGAAATACCCCTGTATTATGAATTTATACCCCCCAGAGAATGCCCAAAAATTCCCATTTGACGTTAAATATTTAGTATACTAAATCCCTCATGACCCCAACTAAACCTCTAACTATTAATCTTTATACCCTATTTTATCCAAGTGCACATCAAAACAAAGGATAACATACCATTAGCTTAACGAAATACCCCTGTATTATGAATTTATACCCCTCTGAGAATACCCAAACATTTCCATTTCACGTTGAATATAATGAATACTAAATCCCTCCTGACCCCCACAAAACCTATAAGTATTAAAATTTCTACCCTATTTTATCCTTATACACATCAAAACAAAGGATAACATACCATTAGCTTAAAGAAATACCCCTGTATTATGAATTTATACCCCTCTTAGAATACCCAAAAATTTCCATTTGACGTTAAATATAATGAATACTAAATCCCTTCTGACCCCCACTAAATCTTTTAGTATTAAAATGTCTGTCCTATTTTATCCTAGTACACATTAAAACAAAAGATTTAACACCATTAGTATAAAGAAATACCCCTGTATTATGAATTTATACCCCCCAGAGAATGCCCAAAAATTTCCATTTGACGTTAATTATAATGAATACTAAATCCCTCCTGACCCCCACTAAACCTATAAGTATAAATATTTCTACCCTATTTTATCCTAATACACATCAAAACAAAGGATAAAATACCATTAGCTTAAAGAAATACCCCTGTATTATGAATTTATACCCCTCTTAGAATACCCAAAAATTTCCATTTGACGTTAAATATAATGAATACTAAATCCCTCCTGACCCCCACTAAATCTTTTAGTATTAAAATGTCTGTCCTATTTTATCCTAGTACACATTAAAACAAAAGATTTAACACCATTAGTATAAAGAAATACCCCTGTATTATGAATTTATACCCCCCAGAGAATGCCCAAAAATTTCCATTTCACGTTAATTATAATGAATACTAAATCCCTCCTGACCCCCACTAAACCTATAAGTATAAATATTTCTACCCTATTTTATCCTAATACACATCAAAACAAAGGATAAAATACCATTAGCTTAAAGAAATACCCCTGTATTATGAATTTATACCCCCCAGAGAATGCCCAAAAATTTCCATTTGACGTTAATTATAATGAATACTAAATCCCTCCTGACCCCCACTAAACCTATAAGTATAAATATTTCTACCCTATTTTATCCTAATACACATCAAAACAAAGGATAAAATACCATTAGCTTAAAGAAATACCCCTGTATTATGAATTTATACCCCTCTTAGAATACCCAAAAATTTCCATTTGACGTTAAATATAATGAATACTAAATCCCTCTTGACCCCCACTAAATCTTTTAGTATTAAAATGTCTGTCCTATTTTATCCTAGTACACATTAAAACAAAAGATTTAACACCATTAGTATAAAGAAATACCCCTGTATTATGAATTTATACCCCCCAGAGAATGCCCAAAAATTTCCATTTGACGTTAATTATAATGAATACTAAATCCCTCCTGACCCCCACTAAACCTATAAGTATAAATATTTCTACCCTATTTTATCCTAATACACATCAAAACAAAGGATAAAATACCATTAGCTTAAAGAAATACCCCTGTATTATGAATTTATACCCCTCTTAGAATACCCAAAAATTTCCATTTGACGTTAAATATAATGAATACTAAATCCCTCCTGACCCCCACTAAATCTTTTAGTATTAAAATGTGCGTCCTATTTTATCCAAGTACCCATGAAAACAAAAGATTTAACACCATTAGTATAAAAAAATACCTCTGTTTTATGAATTTATACCCCCCAGAGAATGCCCAAAAATTTCTATTTGACGTTAAATATTTGGTATACTAAATCCCTCCTGACCCCCACTAAACCTTTAAGTATTAAAATTTCTACCCTATTTTATCCTAATGCACATCAAAACAAAGGATAACATACCGTTAGCTTAGAGAAATACCCCTGTATTATGAATTTATACCCCTCTGAGAATACCCAAAAATTTCCATTTGACGTTATATATGGTATACTAAATCCCTTCGGAAACCCTCTAAATCTGTAAGTATCAGTATTTCTTCCCTTAATTATCCTAATAAATACTAAGAGCAAGGAGATATCATAACAAGTTTAAAGGAATACCCTTGTATTATGAATTTATACCCCCCAGAGAATGCCCAAAAATTTCCATTTGACGTTAAATATTTGGTATACTAAATCCCTCCTGACCCCCACTAAACCTTTCAGTATTAAAATTTCTACCCTATTTTATCCTAATACACATCAAAACAAAGGATAACATACCATTAGCTTAAAGAAATACCCCTGTATTATGAATTTATACCCCTCTGAGAATACCCAAAAATTTCCATTTGACGTTAAATATATGGTATACTAAATCCCTTCGGAAACCCTCTTACTCTGTAAGTATCAATATTTCTACCCTTAATTATCCTAATACATACTAAGAGCAAGGAGATATCATGACAAGTTCAAAGGAATACCCTTGTATTATGAATTTATACCTGCCAAAGTAAACCCATAATTTTGAATTTCCCGCTAATTATATGATATACTAAATCCCTTCGGACCACCTCTTAATCTATAAGCATCAATAATTCTACCCTCATTTATCCTAATATACATTAAAACAAAGATGTAAGGACCCATAGATAGCAGGAGTACCCTTGTAGTATCAATTTATACCCCCCTGAGTATACCCATAATTTTCAATTTGACGTTAAATATAAAGCATACTAAATCCCTCCTGACCCCCACTAAACCTCTAAGTATGAATATTTCTGCCCTATTTTATCCAAGTACTCATAAAAACAAAAGATTTAACACCATTAGTATAAAGAAATACCCCTGTATTATGAATTTATACCCCCCAGAGAATGCCCAAAAATTTCCATTTGACGTTAAATATTTGGTACACTAAATCCCTCCTGACCCCCACTAAACCTTTAAGTATTAAAATTTCTACCCTATTTTATCCTAATACACATCAAAACAAAGGATAAAATACCATTAGCTTAAAGAAATACCCCTCTATTATGAATTTATACCCCTCTGAGAATACCCAAAAATTTCCATTTGACGTTAAATATATGGTATACTAAATCCCTTCGGAAACCCTCTTACTCTGTAAGTATCAATATTTCTACCCTTAATTATCCTAATACATACTAAGAGCAAGGAGATATCATGACAAGTTCAAAGGAATACCCTTGTATTATGAATTTATACCTGCCAAAGTAAACCCATAATTTTGATTTTCCCGCTAATTATATGGTATACTAAATCCCTTCGGACCACCTCTTAATCTATAAGCATCAATAATTCTACCCTCATTTATCCTAATATACATTAAAACAAAGATGTAAGGACCCATAGATAGCAGGAGTACCCTTGTATTATCAATTTATACCCCCTTGAGTATACCCATAATTTTCAATTTGACGTTAAATATAAAGCATACTAAATCCCTTCTGACCCCCACTAAACCTCTAAGTATGAATATTTCTGCCCTATTTTATCCAAGTACTCATAAAAACAAAAGATTTAACACCATTAGTATAAAGAAATACCCCTGTATTATGAATTTATACCCCCCAGAGAATGCCCAAAAATTTCCATTTGACGTTAAATATTTGGTATACTAAATCCCTCCTGACCCCCACTAAACCTTTAAGTATTAAAATTTCTAGCCTATTTTATCCTAATACACATCAAAACAAAGGATAACATACCATTAGCTTAAAGAAATATCCCTGTATTATGAATTTATACCTCTCTGAGAATACCCAAAAATTTCCATTTGACGTTAAATATATGGTATACTAAATCCCTTCGGAAACCCTCTAACTCTGTAAGTATCAATATTTCTACCCTTAATTATCCTAATAAATACTAAGAGCAAGAAGATATCATGACAATTTTAAAGGAATACCCTTGTATTATGAATTTATACCTGCCAAAGTAAACCCATAATTTTGAATTTCCCGCTAATCATATGGTATACTAAATCCCATGGACCACCTCTTAATCTATAAGCATCAATAATTCTACCCTCATTTATCCTAATATACATTAAAACAAAGATGTAAGGACCCATAGATAGCAGGAGTACCCTTGTATTATCAATTTATACCCCCCTGAGTATACCTATAATTTTCAATTTGACGTTAAATATATGGTATACTAAATCCCTTCGGAAACCCTCTAACTCTGTAAGTATCAATCTTTCTACCCTTAATTATCCTAATACATACTAAGAGCAAGGAGATATCACCACTAGTTTAAAGGAATACCCCTGTATTATGAATTTATACCTGCCAAAGTAAACCCATAATTTTGAATTTCCCGCTAATTATATGGTATACTAAATCCCTTCGGACCACCTCTTAATCTATAAGCATCAATAATTCTACCCTCATTTATCCTAATATACATTCAAACAAAAATGTTAGGACCCATAGATAACAGTAGAAACATTGTTTTATCAATTTATACCCCCTGAGTACAGGAAGAAATTTCAATTTGACATTAAATATAAGGCATACTAAATCCCTTTGGAAACCCTCTTATCATTAAATACAAATATTTTAATCCTTGTTTACCCTAATACACATGAATACAAAGGAATTAGGAACCTTAGTTAAAAGAATTACCGCTGTATTATGAATTTATACCCACCTAAGTGAACCTATAATTTTTAATTTACTGGAAATAATATGGTATACTAAATCCATTATGACCCCCACTTAATCTATAAGTATAAACAATTAAACCCTAATTTATCCTAATACACATTATAACGAAGGAATAAGAACCACTAGATCAAAGGATTACCTCTTAATTATGAATTTATACCAACCTAAGAGAACCTATATTTTTCAATTTACTGAAAATAATATGGTATACTAAATCCATTATGACCCCCACTTAATCTATAAGTATGAACAATTCAACCCTAATTTATCCTAATACACATTATAATGAAGGAATAAGAACCACTAGATCAAAGGATTACCTCTTAATTATGAATTTACACCAACCTAAGAGAACCTATATTTTTCAATTTACCAAAAATAATATGGTATACTAAATCCATTATGACCCCCACTTAATCTATAAGTATGAACAATTCAACCCTAATTTATCCTAATACACATTATAACAAAGGAATAAGAACCACTAGATCAAAGGATTACCTCTTAATTATGAATTTATACCCCCCTAAGTGAACCCATTAATTTCAATTTGACGTTAAATATAGTGCAAACTAAACCCTCCCTGACACCCTCTAAATCTTTAAGTATGAATATTTTAACACTAATTTATCCTAATGTACATAAAAGCAAAAGAAATAACCACATTAGTTTAAAGTATCACCCCTTTTTTGAGAATTTGGAGCCCCTTAAGTGTTACATAATGTTAAATCAAATGTTACAGATATGGTAGCGACATCCTTGAAGTTGTCGATCATGATCATTATCCTTACGTTAATTCAAGTATTTCGACATCCTGTCAATGCGATAACCCTTAAAAGTTAACGGTATTGACTTAATTTTAACGATTTTGATCCGCTCAAAAAATTTACCCTATCAGTGATGATGAGGAAAAAAGTGACAAAAGCAGGGTCACGGTACTCCGAAGTTATCTATTATTTTGAAAATCTTTGCGTTATTTCAAGTTTTTCGACATCAGATCAATGCGATAATCTTAAATAGTTAACGATATAATCTTGATTTGAATGATTTATATCCGTTCAACAATTTTCACTTTCCCCCACTTTCCAAAAGATTAAGTTACGAGGCACAGGACCAAACCCCGTGGTTAGACATGTCATCGAGATCTGGGCCGCTATGGGGAATCTTGGATATTTTGAGGCGGAATATGGTCTCGCGACATGAAATAAAGTGGATTACATAAAAAAGTTACCGATATAATCATTTTATAGATCTATTTTGACGCTTTTTGGATTTCCATTTGGACTTAGAAATTTTCAGCGAAAATGCAAATTACAAGAGAGCACAGGGTAAACCGTACAAAATAGGATCCTTCTTTGCATATATCTGAGATATATCCACCGAAACATGATAATTTCTCCCCATGAGTTCAGAATATAGCAATAAATAAAAAAATAAGAGCCGAAAAGGGATGTTTTTATTGGAAAAATAGAGATTTTAGGGGGTCTCAAGGTCATTAACATAAGATAGGATAAATGTTTGCATATATTTAAGAAACAGGTGTTAAAACATAATGATTAATGCAAAAAAGTCTGCTAACCCTGCATAAATTAAAGAATTAGAGCCAAAAAAGGATAAATTGACCATTAAGTTACCGAAAGTGTGCCAGATTGTAAGTCCCAAAAGTCATTAATTAGAGGTCCCAGGTGAGTTAAAAGTGACTAACGTTAATGAGTA
Organism: Magallana angulata; assembly: GCF_025612915.1. Lineage (NCBI taxonomy): Eukaryota > Metazoa > Mollusca > Bivalvia > Ostreida > Ostreidae > Magallana > Magallana angulata. The sequence goes on from NW_026441733.1 coordinate 55,616, forward strand.
TTGTACAAAGTATCATCAGTAAGCAATTGTTTTCCAATTACAGCATTAGAAATGCTAACCCCAGCTATGGACCATTTACTATATAACATGATACAAAAAATTAAGTTACAAAGCACACTTTTTAGGAGTGGTCCTGTGACATTATTTCCGGTGATATCTGTACCAATTCTAGCTAAAGTATGCAACTCATTAAAATCTTGCTAATTATACCTTAGAATAATTTTTAGAAGCCAAAAATGAGCTAACCACAGGTGTTTGAAAAGTGTGCTTTTGTAACTTAATCCCAAAAATCGAAAATTTTGAAAATTGCGATATTTTCGGAAAAAACGATTTTTGAGCAGGAATCAAAGCCTACCACTGTTCCTTATCTAAATTCCAATGTTTCCACCAAGTTTGAATGCTCTAGGACGATAAATAAGAAAAGTGTTGAGGAGGATGTAATTTTTTGCACCATAGTGAAGATGATCCTGAGATTTGTATACCCCACCAGACCTAAATTTTTTCCAGAATTTTGAGAGCTTTTTTACTTTTAGGGGGTTAGGTGAGGGTTAGAATCCAACTTAAAAAACAGGAAGCTACAGTTAATTGGCCACCGAGAACGTTTCTAACCCCCTGTAAATAAGCGACCAAAATGCAAAGTGTGCTTTGTAACTTAAAAAATTTTTGAGCTCCGAATTTTTGGACTTCCAATAGGGGGTTAGAGGACTTTTTTGTTTTAGATTGTAGATTGGACCTTATGTAACAATCTAAAACAAAAAAAACCGCTAACCCCGTAGTTTATGACCCTAACCCCAGCCTCTGAAAGTTTAAGTTACAAAAAGTGTGCCGGCGCTGCTAATTAGGGTTAGGGTTAGGGTTAGGGTTAGGGTTAGGGTTAGGGTTAGGGTTAGGGTTAGGGTTAGGGTTAGGGTTAGGGTTAGGGTTAGGGTTAGGGTTAGGGTTAGGGTTAGGGTTAGGGTTAGGGTTAGGGTTAGGGTTAGGGTTAGGGTTAGGGTTAGGGTTAGGGTTAGGGTTAGGGTTAGGGTTAGGGTTAGGGTTAGGGTTAGGGTTAGGGTTAGGGTTAGGGTTAGGGTTAGGGTTAGGGTTAGGGTTAGGGTTAGGGTTAGGGTTAGGGTTAGGGTTAGGGTTAGGGTTAGGGTTAGGGTTAGGGTTAGGGTTAGGGTTAGGGTTAGGGTTAGGG
>NW_026441734.1:0-37000 GCF_025612915.1 Magallana angulata
TGTATTATATGATATATATTATAAATATGACATGATGCAATATTTAATTTTATATCATTGTATTGATTAACATATGAACATATGATTATCATAAAAAAAAATTATCAGATGATATACGATATTTTGTCAAAACAGAATCCATGAATATCCAAGATCATAAAGTATGATTTTCATATAAAATGATAAAGGTGGTCTTATGAAGGTGATGTCTCATAAGGGTGATGCTCCGTCTCGGTGAGCTTAGTAATCTATGATTACCTATGTTTTAAGTTTGTACTTATACAGATAATTATAGTGAGAAGTTATTTAATGCTAAGTCTTAAAGGTAAACATTGGGTTTTTTTTTCAATTGTACATTATGTTTGCTGCACCTGCCATGTGTAAATATCCACATACAACAGAACTATCCTCCTCATTTTGATACTAAACTTTGTCTGAGATCAATCGTTCATGCATTTTTTAAACACAAGAACATGGTGCTGTATTGTCTTTCATCAAAACATTAGTGCTATATTTATTTTACACCAGGTCCAATAGTTGAAAATTTAAGTGGAATAATGTAACCATACATACTGGAAATAACATTGAACATGCATGTAGTTGCATTAATCTCAGCTTCGATGTCTTTAAGATCGAGTGGTGTTTGGCAAATAGTGTAACAGAGACAAGAAAGGGTTTTTTGGTCACGTTAAGTTAGAGATATTGATTGAAATGGCCTCATGGTAGCTATAATATGTTGGCAAAAGCTTTGTTTGAATTTTAGACAGTTTTAGTTTTGTGTAAACATGATCAATAAGAGTTGCATTTTCTGTCGTGGGGAAATCTACACACTGTTGGTAACCATACCTCTGCATTAGTCTGAGTGTTGAAACATTGGGAGAGTATACATTTTCATTAAAATCCCCCATTACGACCTTGTCCTCTATTTTATCATCCAACTGTTTCAGCAGCAATTCTATGTTCATTAGAAACTTTTGCAAACCATAAACACTGGGTCTGTAGAGAACAACGTATATAATGTGATTCGAATGATCTTCTAACAGAACTCCTTCAATGTTTTTAACTGGAAGCAGCTTTCTGGTAATACTGCAAGTGTCCTTTACATACACAGCTACACCACCTCCTTTAGATTTCTTTAACATACTGTACATGTCATCCGTTTCCTCATAAGCTTCATGTCTGGTTTGTTGAAAGAAATGGAAGTTTGTTAGATGGAAATTGTCTATAGTATCAACATTTGAAAGCCATGTCTCAGTCAGACATATCACATCTGTGTCCATAATTCTGTTATCTTGTGCCATGTCTTTGAAATGTTGGCGTAGGCTTTGAATATTATGCAGAATTATTTTTCTGATCTCTGTGTTCTTTTTTTCACACTTGGTCTCAGTGAAGAAGCGTGGCATTTTTGAAAGTGCTTCAGAGACCTCTTTATCCGCATAAATTTTGCTCTTTAGGTTATCAACACTGGAAACAGAGATACATAAACCTTTTTCAGATGTAACTCTACTTAATGCAACATATGCCTGACCAGCTGAGAACACTCTGTTTAAATCAACAACTATTTCTGTTGTAGTCAACCCCTGTACTTTATGTGCAGTGCAAGCCCACGCAAGTCGAAGCGGGAATTGATGTCTGATGAAACTTTTGTTTGATGATGTTTTCATTTCTTCCTCACATCTTTGAATGTGCACAGCGATGAAATGATCTTTTTTTATTCCGGATTTTTCTCCTACTTTTCTGTTGTCAAAGGAAACGGCGATTGATTTGATTTCTCCATTTGATTCTTCTGAAAATCCCATGATTGTTCCTATGACTCCATTCACAAGTCCGTCTGACACATCAATGTTGCGAATCAACATAACCCTTGCATTGACTGACAGAACAAGTGAGCTAGACATGCCATCGCTTTTATGACGTACGAAGGGCTTTTCTCTTAAAGTCATTTTTCCACTTGCTTTGTCCCTCTCAAAATCTTTAGCCAATATGTCACGTAAATCTGTACACGTGTTCCTAATCATCGTCAGGTTATACTCATTTACTTCACCATTTGTTGCAAACACATGCAACGCATTTTCATTTCCATCTCGAACACAACGTTTTAGCATTTGTAAAACTTGTTCTCCTAGTTCTTCATCTGAAGTTCTACAGCGCAAAGAATTTAGGTTTTCAGCAAATGCAAGATCATCCTTTTGGCGCATTATTTCAGTCAATTCTACAAGTTGGAAATACTCATTCCAAAAGTCACATGGATAACATGGATTTTCTTTGAACAACCTTTCGGCTTTACTTTGCTTTACGGGTGGGAGTTGAAAAAAATCTCCAACAGCTAAGATTGACACGCCACCAAATGGATCTTTATTTTTCTTTATTTGTACTAGTCTTTCATGGATGTAATACAGAAGTTTCTTGTAGACCATGGACACTTCATCAATGACCAGTATTTGCAAATTTTTAAGTTTAGCTCGGATTGGACTTAAACTTTGTTCTTTCAAAGGTTCATATGGAATTGGCATAAATTTGTTCAAAGAAAAAGCATGATGAATTGTGCAACCACCTATATTAAATGCAGCTGTTCCTGTAAACGCTGTCAACAAAATTGTTGTATCTTCTGGTTCAAGGCTCATTTTGCCTAATATTCTGGTAGCCTCATAATTGATAGTTTTGATGAGATGACTTTTACCAGTTCCCGCACCCCCTGGCACAAATAAGTGGAATGGTTGAGGTTTTCTCCCAGAAGCTTTTTTTAAACACCACTCTCTCAAATGATAGAAAATTTGGCTTTGCTTGGCATTTAGTAACCTTAATAAAGGTATCATTTCTTCCTTGCAACTGTTCTGAACTGTCACTGTGTATGGAATATTACATTTATTTTCACTGGTTTCAAGGTCTGCAACCGAGTCAGTAATAGCATCAGCATGGTTATTTCTTCTTTGATGGTCACAAGTGTCTCTTTCAACTTCAGTTTCAGGACAGAGTGTAGCCCAAGCATCTTGAACATCTCCAATCGATTCATACACTTGTTGAGCTTCATCTAACAGCTGTTCATTGGTAGCAAACTGTGCCCAATTTGCATCTACAATTTTTTTCAGACTCCAATTCGTCAGATTTTTCTAAAGAAACATATCCACTTTCATAAAATGTCCTATACAGGTCAAATCCTGGCGGTTTTAGTTGTAGCATCTCTCTGTATGGTAAGTACAACTGCAGCAAGGATTGGTAATGCTTTTCAGAGTTTTTTTCAGTATTGAATCGTGGATACCGAATAACAGCAGGATCAGTTTTACTTCTTCTCTGGACAAAGCCTTTGCCATTTTGCAACTCATAAACGTCCTGACTCTTCTTTTTAGGAATTTGTGATTTAGACAGGACTCTGTATTCAGAGCAGAAAGTTGCTAAACACATATTTGGAAAAGGGTCACAGACTGGCCTTAGTTGATATCGTTCAACAATATTTGTCATCCAGATATCTTCCTCCTCTACTTGATTTTCTGAATCATGATCTTCAGTTTCTGGATTGGCACTTTTCTTTTTAGTCAATAATGAGAGTGGTTTGCTGAACCTTGTCGGGTTCTCACCTACTGGAACAAACAACACTTTTCTCGAGCATTCTCTCATTCTCATATTGCAAATTCGATAAACCGCTTCCTGAGCACTGACCTCACGGTGACACAAGTAAGCTGATCCAATTTTTTTCATTGTTTCTTTGGCATTCATATTTCCTTCATTAGCTTCAATCTTTGTCTGTTTCAACAGCATGCCCATCTCTCTTTCCGCTTTTGATATGTAGGACACAACATAAACAATACAACTAAAAGGATCCAAAACGAATTGTATGTCCATATTAGCATCCCAGCATTTAAGCAGGTATGGGTTGTACTGATTGGTCCACAATTCGTTTGGATTCCTTTGAAGGACAACAGATTGCTTAGCTGTAATCGTCTGAAAAGCTTGTTCATACATATCTTGAGTTACATTTAGGTCATTCAAAATATCTGTTGTTGTTTTTCCATCATCGAAATCATTGGACTGAATTTTTTCCCAAACTAATTGCAAAATATGTTTAGCTTCTGACTTTTGAAGGTTTGTTTTCTCTTCAGCTACACCGAGCTCTTCGACTGAAATTTCATCATCAATTGGAGATGAAATAAAAGTTCTGCTTGATGGTGGTCTTGGAAAATTAAATCGACATTCTTTCCCACCTTTTCTGCACGAATTGGAATGCTTTTTACTGTGCTGCTGTACTTGAAGAACAGAATTGCTCAACTTTAAATCATTTTCTGCAGATGGTATTGAACAAGTCACGTATCTGTCAATGAAATCACAAACTGTTTGCTTTTCATTTTGAGCTAAATTTGGAGCATTTTGAACCCAAAACAAACAATGCACATGTGGTGAACCCCTTTGCTGAAATTCTACTCTGTAAAAGTAGTCTTTGATTTTTCCGATTGGTTCTGCTGGGCTTAATATGACCTCATGAAGAAATACATGAAATCTGCGTTCAAACATGCGTGCAACTGTCACTGGATTTGATTTCAATATTTTACTCTTTTCTGTCCAGTCCAGCTCCTCTACTTTTCTATCATCGCCTTGCTGATGCAATAATACATTAATCATTTCATGCCATCTGAATTCGGCTGATGAGAATGAGCAAAACCAAGTCGGTATGCCTAACTGTCTTAACATTGCAAACAAATCTTTTTGTACATTTTGCCAAAATGATGGTGTTCCACGTATGGGCTGGAGAAAGCGCAAAGCCTCATCAGATTTAAACATTTGTTTCAAAATTTCTGGATCATGCAACATGTCTCCAGTAACTTTCATTCCTTGTTTAGTTCTTGCAGAAGACTTTCGAATGGATATTTGAGTTTTATCAATAACTTGTTTCAGTTCTGATAGGTATTGGCTGAAAAATATGTAATCTGTGTCTTTTGCAAACCTATTATCAGCATTCATCAGTCTGTTGTTAAAGTGCTTTGCGAGTGTAATCCTCTTTTCCCTGTCCTCTGTCCATGTGTTTTTTCCATTTGGAAACAAATGTGGGAAAGACTTTGCCTCATTTCCATCTTCTTGAAGCATTCGTACTGGATTTTTCCCCTCTGTTGGTGCTATATTGTATATATCATCAAAATAGTGATCAAGAACTTCTTGACCAATGTCAACCGGTTGAAGACATGTATCATACTGAATTCCATTTTGTTGTTGATCATGATCTGAATCTTTTTGTTCAGTTGTTTCTTCATTTTCCGTGTCTAAAGGAGACTCTTCCATGCTAAACCCTTTGATACTACTATCCTTTTTTATATCTATTTCTGAATACCAGTTACTGTGCTCTTTTAAATACACAAGGGCTTCTTGAACATGTGCCGGATTGACAAATTGGTATTCATAATGTCCCTTATATGATAATTTGCGTTTAAGCTTTAATTTAATAACCATGTCTTCATCTGCTGTTCTGGGCAAAGCTTCTACCTTTTTGGTGTCTGATGGAACACAAACCACCGGGCCGTTTATAGAATTTTGACCTCCCCTTGGCAACGCAGCAACTTTCATGAATGGAATGTGCAATGCAATCAAATGCTTCTCTAGTGTATTTAGATTCTCAAGCTCAACTGGCACATCATATAGTTCCATATTGTTTGCAGCACATTCTGCTGGAATTTGACTTTCCATAATTTTCCTATGGCATGTTTTACATATCCAATGCGAAGATAAAAGACAGTCTTGTGGACAATTTGGTAAACATTTGTGGACATATTTGTCAGATATGCATTGTCTTGCAACTTTCCATACAGATTCTGACTTTACTTTGTATGTTTCAATATCACATTTCTGCACTTGATTTTGAAAGAGAAGTCTATGGCACGAAGAACATGCAAAACGCGGACCCTGAGCAGTTTTCTTTATAAAATTGTCCAATACATAGTCTGTATCAACATGTTTTGATTTTTCAATGTCTTTCCGTCTTTGTTTAACTTTTGCTTTTTGTTCATGTTTTTTGTGGCATCTTTTCATAACATATTCTTTCTTTTTGAGCTGATAACTTTTGTCTTGGTATTTCAATCTAAGGTTTTTTTTAACCTTTTCTCGAAAAGTTTCATTAGTTTTGTATTTTGTCGTGCCGTATTCAATTAATTTCCTCTGAAATACAACATCAGTTTTGTATTTTCTTTTGCTGCACTCTTTCAAGTTTCTTTGGTGTGCAAGGTTAGTTTTGTATTTCATTTTTGTTCTTTCTTTCAAATGCTCTTGGTAGTCAATATCAGTTCTGTACTTTTTCTTGTTTAATTCCTTCTTTCTGTTCCTATGCTTGGCATTTGAGCTGTATTTCTTTTAACTGTATTCCTTTTTCTTTGCTTTGTGTTTTTCATAATGAGCTTTCCTCTTTTTGAGTATAGTGTTCCTGAATTGCTCATTGTTCTGGTATTGCTTTTGAAACCATAATTTCCTTCGTTTTACGCCATGCTCAAGACTTGAATGCTCGTTGTCTTCCGAAGTTTCTAATGAGCAAGTTCTCTTCGTTGTTTTGTAATTGGTTCTGATAATTGTGTCACATTTGCATTGATTTACACTTGGCGAAATATTTGTGCCTAACACGGACTCAACAACATTGTAATGGTTTCCATTGACGTGTTGAAGGTAAATGCCTCCTTCTATAGGTGAGAAAAGACTGTCTACAAAGTTGCCAGAATATTTTTTCCAGGTAAAGTCAGAATATGTATAAATGTTGACGTTCAACATGTGCGACATTGCTATTATTTCAAATTCAGTTGCCCATGTTCCAACAGAGTTCATTCTTTCAACATAATCTTCTAGAGATTGGCTGCGGGACCTTAAAATCCCTTTAAACAAAGCTTGATTTTTTTTGACATGTCTGCACATTTGAAAACGTAGATTTTCATGGGATTCCTCTGATCCTGACAAGCATACAGATAAAGCTCGAAAAAAGCAATTCCCATCACCTAGAACTGACAAGCACTGGTGTGGTGACCCAGCAATTTTTTTGTATTTCTTTTTACAGTTGCTTAGTTTCTCAGCAAGAACTGGAATTCGAAGGATTGAGCAAAGCATTTGCTTTGAATTCATACTCAACTGCTGAAATGCTGTTTGAGGGGGTTCTTCCTGTTGTATGCAAACAATGTTATCATCAGATGGTGGATATGCTTGTACATTTTCAGTATTTTCCCGAGGAGCAATTTGCATGCAAGACATCCCTGTTATTTCACACTCAATAGCATTAGAAAACCCCATAGAATGTGCCAATTCAATTATGTGCATGTGAACTTCATCAACACTCTGGACAATTTTGCAGGTGCTTTTTCCATTTGCAGACATTTTTCCAGATAATGTTCTAGAATGAGAATCAAACAGAAAGAAACCATGGTTTAAAACACCACACAAAAATGTGTTGTCACCAAAACATATAAAACATCCCTCTGTGTTTTCAAGACTGTTTTGTAATGCTTCTTTCAATGGCTTGGCATTAAATTGACTCAAATCTGGCATAACCTGCTCATTTGATATGGGTATCAATGTGGCAATTGACTCGGTAAATGACATGGAGAACAATTTTGAGTGGATGTCAAGATTTCTTGGGAGATCTGATATAAGCAAATATTGATGACCAATATTTGTGTATCTTTGCAATGTATCATACAGTTCATTTCCAGTTGTTAGGATTCTGTCCAAGTCTGAGGGCTGCCATAACTGGGCTGGTTTAATTTGGTGATATGTTAAAGCTGATAAGCAATTTGGAACACACTGTAATCCAGCATTTAACCCAAACATATCATTTGCCTGATGAAAGTTTCCCTGAATTGAGGTAGGCATGTTTTCAATTTGCATCACAGAATCTGAATCTATTAATTCAACAGCTGAAGACTCGTGTGCAACATTGCAGTAACATTTTGAATCTGTAACCATGTCAGACATTTCATTTTCCATCACCAAGTTAGACTTTTCAATTTCTGTTACCATGTTAGATCGATTTGTTTCTGTTACCAAGTTAGACATTTGAGCATCTCTTTTCATAACCATACTATCCTGCATGGATAAGAATGGTTGCGTCTGATCTGCAAGGCATGGCTTTACACCATCATAGTGCCAGGGTACCCTCAAAGGAGTACAGACCGAATCAGAGACAGATACCTCATCAGAAGTACTCAATGAAACGGAATCAGAGATCGGTGTCGTACACACGTATACGGTACTCAGACTTCCCTGGGGCGATGCAACCCCCAAGGCATTTGAATGAATCATTTTCTCACTAGGAGAAGCCAGATTCTGGGCTGTGAAATTTTCTCTCTTTCGTGACACTCCTGTAGACAGGCTCTCGACAAAGTCATGATCGGAGCTGCAGGCTGCCTCATGAAGCTTAAGCTCTAGCACCTTCTTTCGCTTTCGTTCTCTGTCTTTTAGCCTAGAAATTTTCTGGTTTGATTTCTTTTTCTTTGGCATCTGAAAATACACGTGCATAATAAATATAAGTATAATAAATCATGGATTTTAACCTTTTAAAAAAACCTGAATCACACTTGAGGTACAAAAAATTAAGGAAACTGGTAGCTGAAAATGTTTTTCTATTAACAACTTAAGAATATTTTAAAAACTGCAAGATGTATACATGTTTATAGTTTTGATTGTCAACTTTTTGTCTTAAAAAATGGGAAATGGTTTGGAGAGTTAATGGAGGCTGTTAAACCCTCATCTAAGCCAAAATTTCAACTCATGAAACACAGTGATCCCAGTAGATGCTCTCGAAACATTATTGTTTGGCTGGCTCAACACCAATAGGTCTTACTATTTATCAGCACTAACTTGTCACATGTAAAGAAATATTTTTTTTTTTACTTAATAAATGGTTTTCCACTACCGGTATGTTGCTTAATGTAAATTTAGGAACCATTTATTTTTAATGTCGCCCCCTGAATAAAAGCATTGCCAAGCTGAACATCCCTTTGTGACAAAAATGTACAGTATGTGTTGAGTGAATGTATTTTACATGCTTTAAGGTATCTCACTACATGTAGACTTATACATTTTAAGACATTTCATCACAAGATGGCGATTTAAGTGCTTTGTTTAATCGAAAATTGTTTATATTACGTGATTAAGTTGAATGATATCATAGCTCAGTTGTTAAACTATCAGACTTCAGAAGCACAGATCATGAGTTTGAATCCGCCCTTGGCTTTTGTTCATATTTATTTATTCATTTTACATCTTTTCACCTATTTGACTTTATTTCTTATGAAAGATAGCATATCTTTCATAATCAAGTACTTTTTTGCTGTCAGATTTGAGAAACTCTTTCCAAGTATAGGGAGCCACTTTCGTAAATCAATAAAATTCATTTTAGATTTTGTGCTACATGTATTTGATTATTTTGAAAGTGATAAATCATAGATATTGTAATATCAGATATCAATTAAATGAAGTGGAATGCTGTTTTCAACAAGTACGTATTTAACAATATTGGGGTAGCTTCTTTAAAAAAGTTTTGCAAAAGGATTGGTGGGAGTTAAGAGGACAAATACTGATTCTACAGTAATAACTAATTAAATAATTAATCAAATTGACTACAGCAATAGCTCAATTTGCTTTCAACTTAGAAAAGCTGATGATGGTGATATCAGTTACAGTATTTACTCACTGCATTTTAATACAAATTGTAAGAAAGCAGTTTCAGTGAAGGAGCAATATCTAGTTATCTACATCAATTCATGAAAACATTCTCTTTTTTCTTGTTTATTTGGAGATAAATTTCTATGGTACTTTTACTCGTGAAAGTTAAACATAGGTAAACAGAGATTACAGAGCAGCTCATTGTGGCAGACATCACCTTTATGATACCATTTCAGTAGTTTAATTTAACACGTTCTGTTGATATTTCAATGATAGACGGGCAATGTCTGCCAGACTGGCAATGCCTGTCTGATACGCGTGAGCAGTACACATATTGTAGGATAGAGACAAAGGACCAGTATATTTCAATGACGAGGAAATAAGAACTATTTGCATTATATCGCACATTATCAATTCACGTTTGTGCTCAAAATATACCCCAAGAGATCTGATGACAGCAAAGATCTTCCCACTTCGCAAGCTCAATTGGAAAACAAACTGGGTTTTATAAAAATAGATTTTACGCACATCTCCATTTGGAGCTTCTCAAATATTTACGCTCATTAATACGAAACAATGTGTGCCCCTGTTAGTTGTCAAGTTCATGGGCAGCGATTGAACAAAAACTACTTTGATTTGTTTTATTTTTTAAACATCGAAAAAAACTTTTAAAATATGTGTGTAAATAAAGATGGGATTGTTTAATCATTTCAAATTGGCAATTACGCAAACAAAAGCTGTTAATGCATGCACTACTTTCTTTAGCTTGTAGTGCAAAAAGTTCGCAGAAACGACTATGATAACAAATACTCACTCAGTTAGCGAGCTGACATACAATAAATGTTTGTGAAACACTTATGCCCCCCCCCCCCCCCCGGAAACATCCACAAAGATAATGAACATGAACTGCAAATATTTGGAATTTTTCTAAGTACAAGGGGCATAACTCTGTCAATAATTGCTCTATCATACCAAAATCATACTGGACCTAGACAGTATCATGATTAACCTATATATCAAATTTCTTTTCAATATGTTCATCCCCTGCGAAGAAAATAAGCAGAAATTGCAAATAACTGGAATTTTTCTACATCCAAGAGCCATAACTCTGTCGAAATTTGCTTGAGCGTACCCAATATCAAACTTGACCTAGGTATTAACATGATAAACCTGTATACCAAATTTCATTGCAATATGTTCATCCTCTGTAAAGAAAATGAGCTGAAAACTGCAAATAACTGGAATTTTCTACGTCCATGGGCCATAACTAAGCCGAAAATTGCTCGATCCTACCTAATATTAAAGTTGACCTAGATATTATCATAATACACCTGTATAACAAATTTCATTTCAATATGTTCATCCCCTGCGAAGAAAATGAGAGAAAATTGCAAATAACTGGAATTTCTCTGAGTCCAAGGGCCATAACTCTGTTGAAAATTGCTCGATCGTACCCAATATCAAACTTGACCTAGGTATTAACATGATTATCATGATAAACCTGTATACCAATTTCATTTCAATATGTTCATTCGCTGCGAAGAAAATGAACGGAAACAGTTTGTGGACTGACCGAAGGGGAGCATAAAAATAAGCAAGCTCACATATCCCTCACTTTCCTATTACATGACAATACTACAGATATGAATAGAAGAGAATTCATTAAATAAATACACAAAATAATCATAAAAGGTGCACAATTCCCAAAGCATCATCACATCTAAACTTCAGGGCTGCAAATATGCAGATTTATACTTTGGTTTCGAAGAACAACAAATTAAACATGCGAGCATTCTGAGAGTATTGCATAAGCAATACACGTCCCCTACCAGTTTGTATTAATCTATCTCTGAAGCAAACATCTATTTCAAAACTATTATAAACGAGATGCTATGCTTTAATCAGAGATAAAAACAAGAGGCCCATGGGCCACATCGCTCACCTGAGGAACAATAGGTATGGTAAAATCAGCTTAATGGAGTCATAATACAAACTATCTGGACAATGTACAATAATACATGTAGATCCTGTATAAATAAAATCCATTTTCCCCTGGATATTCTTATGTTTATAATCATTGGTCCCTTTTCTAACAGGATGATTTTATAGTCATATCATATGTTGAGTATTGCAGTTCTCAAAAAGATCCTTAACAATAGTTTATATATGGGATATAAACGTACATCAACCTCTGAACCTTCTCGTGAGGCCAAAGAATTGTCCTGGGGCCAAAGTCTTAACAATTATAAAGAATCATCTGGCTGATTAGTTTCTGAGAAGATTTTTAAAGATTTACCCTATATATTCCTTTGTTAAACTTTGACCCCCATTGTGGCCCCACCCTACCCCTGGGGATCATGATTTTCACAACTTTGAATCTACACTACCTGAGGATGCTTTCACACAAGTTTCAGCTTTCCTGACTGATTAGTTTCTGAGAGGAAGATTTTTAAAGATTAACTCTGTTTATTCCTATGTAAAACATCGACCTCCCATTGTGGCCCAAACCTACCCCCAGGGTTATGATTTTCACAAATTTGAATTTACACTACCTGAGGATGCTTCTACACAAGTTTCAGCTTTCCTGGCTAATTAGTTTCTGAGAAGAAGATTTACTCTATATAATCATATGTTAAAATTCGACCCCCATTGTGACCCCACCCTACCCCCAGGGGTTATTATTTTCACAACTTTGAATCTACACTACCTGAGGATGCTTCCACACAAGTTTCAGCTGTCATGGCCGATTAGTTTCTGAGAAGAAGATTTTTAAAGATTTACTCTATATATTCCTATGTTAAACTTCAATCTCCCATTGTGGCCCCACCCTACCCCCGGGGGTCATGATTTTTTACAAATTTGAATCTACATTACCTGATGATGCTTTCACACAAGTTTTAGCTTTCCTGGCTGATTAGTTTCTGAGAAGAAGATTTTTAAAGATTTACTCTATATATACTCTATATATTCATTTGTTAAACTTCGACCCCCCATTGTGGCCCCACCCTCAGGTGAGCTAAAAAGGTTAAGTTTACAATACGTTGGTTTCTGGAAGAACAGACTTTGAAAATTTTCTTAATAAATATTGACAATTTTTTTACTTTTTTAATCTTTAGTTTTTAAGATATGTGTACAAACATAGAATTGTGAGCAAATCTTTGTATCTTGCTTATAATTCGAAGCTTAACGCTCAAATATGGTTAGTAAATAGAAACTGTAAACAATTAAACACAAGAAACATGCACTACATGTATAACAAATAAAGAACACAATTTATTTTTTCGAAATTATTCATATATATATATTACATGTATATACCTACATATTTCCGTCAGCGATATCAAACTCTATTTAAACTGAATAAACTCGAGAAAATGCCGAGCATCTCAACAAAACCTATTGCATTAATCTGCCATTACGCAAAAGATAATGCCGAATTACCGATAGAATAAATTGTATTTCAGTAGGCACCTACCCCTACATCAGATTTTGCTTAATTTGCGCAGGTAAACAGTTAACTGTTTGATTTAACGAATTCTCTGTTTGATTTAATACGTAAAAATCACGAAATACAGACGATAGTTTCCAGGTAACAAAGCATAAATAATGAAAACGAAACGAAAATTAGAACAAGCTAGCACCAACGTCATGTGTGAAAACTGTCAACGCATTGAAATATCTAGCCTCAATTTATTTCACAAAATCGGCACCAATATATTTTGCATGTTTCAAAATTTCCCTTCATACGCGAACTGTTGCACAACAAGCAAATTCATCATAGTCAGATCGAACCTTTTTCGTATAATGTCATGGCTGCTTTAAACAAAGAACCTCGTTTTAGAAGTATGGAATACGAGTCTTGGTAAAATGGGTATGCAAACCCGGGCCGTGGCAAAATAAAAGCCGGGGCAGATCGGCAATCGTCAATTCCAAATACGCATTATTTTGCAGCAATATTTACAGCGAATACAAATATACTAGTCCATCAAATATCCTGAAATTTTAATGAGATTGGCAGATTAATAACTGCTAATATTTTGTTTTACCCAGGCCAAGTCTTGTCTACCCATTTTATTGTATGCCGAACCCGAACCTATTAAACTGATTGAAACACGCCTTTCCTTTATTTTTATTTTCGTAATAACTCAGATTTGAAACAGAATTACCACTTAATTTTTGCAATTTATATTTTCCTTCCCATAAGGATAATTTATGCTGAACTACGTTGAATTTGCCTCGGTAGTTCTTGAGAAGAAGATTTTTAAAAATGCACCCCCCTTTTTCTACAATTTCAAGGTTTTCTCCGCTTTGAATACAGATCGGACTTTTATTTCTGCAATTTATATTTGCCCTCCCATAAGGATGCTTTGTGCCAAATTTGGTTGAAATTGGATAAGTGGTTTTAGAGAAGAAGTTTAAAATGTAAAAAGTTTACAGACGGACAGACGGACGACGGACAAAAGGTGATCAGAAAAGCTCACTTGAGCTTTCAGCTCAGGTGAGCTAAAAACAGAGGAAATTCAAACTACATACTTTATATAGACATGAAATAAAAATCCGGTAAAATAATACTCTTTATTTTATCTCCTGTAATTTCGCCAAGTCCATTAAGTATTTGCTTGTAGAATTTTAAGAAAACAATGCACAGTTATGCAGAATATCATTTTTTACTGTCTTCTGTACCCCGAATCAACAGACCAACCCAATAACGAACCCGATTGTAATAATACCAAAAAGAACCTGTCAATTAAATCTACAACACAATGCTTGACACTATTTTACAGAACTTATTTGTTTGTTAGAAACAATAAAAGGAATGGTACAATGAATGCACGATATGATAATATATTACTGACTACATACTTTCCTCGTTTATTCAAATACACGGAACCCGATAACGAACCCGATAATTAAAAAATTGGAACATAAAAAATTAATTTTCTCAAAAACATGTCAACCAGACGCTACAAAAGTGTAAACTTGATCTGTAGTTTGACATTTTGAAGCTGTTCAGCAAATTTCATGTTATTCCTCAAACGCATAAAGAAAAAAGTGTGGAAAACTGAAGTGGGACAGACAGACGCACGGACGGAAAGACGGACTGATGGACGCAGAGGAAAGCTGTAGTCCCCTCCGGTGAAACCGGTAGGGGACTAAAAATGTCAGTAATTCCTGGAAAAATAATGGAACTTTGATTTCCTCGTGATATGGACAACAAACCAATTTTGTCTAATTCCCTACAAAGTTTTGGATATTCTGTACAGCAGTTCAAAAAGGAGTAGCATTTATGAATTATTCATTACTACATTCATTAAATGGCCAAATGTCTTAGTGCAAAAGGGAAGAAATTTATACAAATATATTTCCTTTCAGTGTATATTTAATTCCTCTTCTGTTTATACCAACTAATGCACTACTAACACACGGTATTCAAATTGTCTGCATTGCTTGGTGTGTTAAAGAAATGATGAAATCCAAAAATAAATATCCATTGCCTATAAATAACAGAAATGGAATTTCCTGAAAATATGGAACTACTCTTGTAAGCCCAAGGACATGTGAAGTAAGGGGATGATCTAAAGTTCTGCATCTGACAATAAAACTACCAAGTAAACACACAGACTGATAGGTTTCATGTTAATTCAAAATCCTAACTGATAGTAAATAAATCATAATGTACAGTTAATTATCAATTATTGCAATAGTGATAAGGATGCATTGAACATAAAAATAACTGCTTTATTGTTTAAAATAAAGACCACTTTCTTAAACTGGTTTGAAAGTTGTAAGTTCCAAGACTGTAATTCCAGGACTTACTAAAATTGTTTGGTAAGATCATTTGGAAAGTTTAGACTTCAACCAAGCATGTGTAGAATGAATGTTCCTGATCAGATGTTGCTCTTTTGTAATAAAGTTTCTTCTTAGCTTAAGTACTTTTTTTTTTCCAAGTCATAAATAAATAAAATGTTTAATCAGTTGATACAGTAAAACTTAAATGTTTACATGTACATGTAACAAGGGCAGTAATGGCACAGTACATGTATAAACAAATGCATTTCCTATTTAATATTCCTGTATGAGCTACTTTTCATCATAGAAGAATGGAGGAAAATTCAAGATGTACTGGTGCACATTAAATCAAGCATTTTTTAATAGCAATATATACATGATATATTTATAAACATTTTTCGTCATTTTTGCCATCCAGCCCAGACAGGAGCAACTGTAACGAACATAAAATATTCAATATAAGATCACAATTATAAAAACTCGATAAAAAGAGATGTTTGTGGAACACTTATCCCCCTCCCTTGGACATACATTATAGGGTCACTAACAAACCCCTAATTGGGCAGTATAACGAACATGGAAATGAAATTGTTATTTCCATTCTTAGATCGACTCAATATATCCCAATGAACTTGCAATAAAAGATACCACAAAATCTGCGTCATCTGTTTCATATTTGGATATTTTACTGGAAATGGACATTGATGGTAACCTAATTAACAACAAAACTTGATGATAAACACGATGACTTCAATTTTTCTATAGTAAACTTTCCTTACTTATGTAGCAATACACCTTCATCACATGCATATGGTGTTTTTGTCTCTCAGTTAATTCGATACACAAGGGCATGCTCTTCGTATAAACAGTTTCTAAGGCGAGGCAAGCTACTGATAAACAAGTTGATAAAAACGACTATCAAAAGTCTCGTTTGAAGTCATCTTTTCTTAAGTTCTAAAGATACATAGATCATGAAGTGTAGGCCTTTCTTTGTTCAGTAAAATATAGTACAAGATTTACATTAACATTGTTGTGAGATTTTTGGTCAAGCATTAATAGCTGTATAATATTGAAATTGCCATCAATCAAGATGAGTACAGAGAGAGCTCAGCAAAGCCAGCCTTGCAAAGCGAGTCTAAATAGTAACATGTATACGTAAGAAAAATAGTGGACAATAGAAATTGAATCAGGGGTGCCATGGACTGTAAAAAAATTCTTCAAGCTCATGGATGCCTCCATACTGGCCGCCATTTTGTTCAACAAAGTCAATCCATTCATTACCGGTAAATGATTTATGGTTTTCTATCTTTATTGTCGATTAACTCTAAAAAATTTCCCATGTTTTCAATGGAAAGTAACTTTAATAAAATAATGGACTATGCAAACAAGAGAAGTTTCAACCAATGCTCAAATCAGGAGATAAAAACTACCGGTAGTATTAATATCATATACCGGTACCTAGCTAGTAATATATCAGCCCTGATACAAATGTTTTGGACTACATGTAATAGGTGAGAGAGCAACTGGAAGCTCAAAGTGATATTTCTCTGTCTAAGCCCATGGTCAAGGGGCTGTATTGCCCTTAATTTTAAAATTGTTGACAATGTTTTAATAAGAAAATAAGACTAATTTCACATATGTCTTAACAAATTTTTAGATGGAATATTGAAACATTAACATCAAAGAACCAAATTTTTAGATACTAAATAAAGTATAAACAGATAATATTCAACTTATGAAATAGTGAAGCATTGACAGACAAAATATAAAATTCTCGAAATCACATACTATTTTTCGGCTATTTCTGAAGACATGACTTTTATGTTTTACGTATGAAACACGACGTCATAATGTAGACTGAGCAAGCAACGTTAAGTTTAGCTTATGTCTTATGATCTGAGTAGGAAGGCAGATCATACTGACTAAAATATCTGCACTTGGCCCAACAGTCACACCATTTACATATTATGTTACAAATTATTAATTCTTGAAATTACTCAAATAAATTTATACTTATTGATAAATCAAACTGATGGCATTTCCCCAACTCCTGGACAATCTGAGACCCATTATTCTGAGGTTTTCGGATAACATGATAGAAGTAAAGAGAACCCATGAGGCTACTGACAATCGATAAAATGATATATTTCCTACACAAGTTATAGATATATATTTAAAAAGCGTGAGATATAATGGACGAGATCATCGCTGACTACAACGCCATTAACGGGGTTACAATTCAGAAAGGTTGTGCAGCGTTCGAGAAACCGTAGGTAAAAAAACCGAAAACGAATTACCATAGTTTTGAAAACCACACTAAGAATTAATTAAAGTCAAACTTGAACACATGTATCTCTTTAACGATCTTGTATTTTATTCTTCAAGTCCATTGCCGTAAAGTCAATAGGTGCGTAACCGCCAAAACATTGCACCGAAAACACACAACAAACACTCCGTATTTTATTTAGCATTATTTAGATACTGAACACTTACAGCTAGGCGAAGATCACGTTGTATCAGATGATTCTCGTGGATATGTTTTCTCGCCTTTGGAAATACTTTAGTTCGCCAGATCAGCGGGAGAATATTTAGGCAAAAGTGAACGTCTAAATCTTACACTAGATGGCGCTATTTTATATTTATCGAGACACCGCTATTTAACGTATAGTAAAATAACCTTATTTACGAAAAGGAATTTTACTTCTCTTGTCGATGCAATATTTATGCAAAAATCCTTATTTTCATGTTAAATTTTTTTCCTCATCAGATGATTCATCAAAAGTAAATCTTTTGGGAAAAGTTAACTTATGTATATTGAAAAAAAAAGTGAAAAAATAGGCGGAAGATCAGGCATGGTGTTAGGATTTTTATTTTTCATTTAAATCTAAATAAATGTGATACATGTACATATTCGGTCGGATTTTAATATATTACATGTACATCAAGTAAGCTCGACGCATGTTCCATGTTTTCGTTTTGTTTGTTTATTGCTTTTTTCTGTTTTATCACATATGTATCTCAAGGAATTAAAGTTTCCGTAATTAAAATCATAAATCATTTACTGCTCAAATGTGCAGATCTAGAGGAGGTGAGGTGTTTGTTACATGAATCCCTTTTGGTATAATTTGTTGAAGCATTATGTACTATTATGTAATTTAGATGACCGCCGATCGCCAATTTCCACGCGATGGATCTTCTTGGCCAATGTCCGAAGGATCAGTAACGTAATTGTGTACAGAAAGTCATAGGTCTATAGATCGGTTCAAAATGCTTGCAGATTGATAAAAATGTTAACAGTTAGAATATATGCTTAATAGTCTTTATTTACATATTAACTATATACGTTAATCTTAATTTTTAATATTTAAATGTATTACTGACAATTAAAGAGTTAGACCATGTCAATGCATGTCGCATGTACGTAAGCAAGTGGAAATTAAAACGGGAGTTTTTTTCTAATAAAAAAAAAGAGAAATCATATACTGTTTAATCATTGACGTCTGACGGCAACACAGATACGCTCCGCGTGCTTCTTCCTATATAGAGGTAGTCTACATGATCTAAGCGTGCTAGCTTTTGTACATAAACAACCACAGATCGTTCTAATCGATCAACGCGCGATAACTCTCCCAGCCAAGTGCGAGGAATGAGTTACGTAAATAAATTTCTCCAATGTTTAATTTAAATGAATACAAAATGAACAAACTTTTAAAACATAAAATTAAAACAGTGTACAGTGTATTTACGGCTATATAAACTCAAACACGTTCATATTCATGTAAGTGTGCGGGTGCGAATCTTGTGTATTAGATAACCGTTTACCGCTAGGTAGTGCAGCCGTGGCTGATTTCCTCGGCCGCGGGCGAAGGATAGATTACGTAAAAGGTTTAACGCATACACACGCACAGCTCAGAACCTAGGAAGATTTGAAAAGTTTGCAATCTATCAAATAGAAATTCTTTTTTTTTTTTTTACTTAAAACCCACAATTAAACTACATGTCTGGTATTGCATTAGATTGAAAATGGCACTGCTTTTATTAATTAACTGAACGATTTCTTATTTGACACCCTATCGTTTTATCCAATTGTATAATAAACCTTTATATGTAATCAAAACTGAAACAATTCTTCAGTTCGCAGCTAAATTAACTCATATATGAGAGACACAACTCTCGTGTACTAGATAACCGCTGACCGCTAGGTAGTCCAGCCGCGACCATGTTGACCGATTTTCTCGGCCGCGGGCGAGGGATAGCTTACGCAATGATAAGCACACAGCTTTGATTCAAGGTGGATTTTAAATGCAGTATAACTAAAATGATATGCATAGAATTTTTTTCAATACGTATTTTGTGTTTTACTAGAAAAGAAAAGGAATGTTTTGTTTTCCGATTCTCGTCTTTAAGGATTGTGCACCATAAGAACTAAACAACAATGATTTATTGATAAGCTTCTTTAAAAAAGCATGTGTTCTAATTTTTTCTCATGAATTAAAGCCCCCTGTATAAACTAGCATACTTTCGTGGTAACTTTCTGCCAGTTTACGCACAAAGACTTTCGTAAACTTGCCAAATGAAAACAGGTACATGTTAACATGTAAAGCTTTTTACACTCATACTACTCAAATCACTTAAAAAATAACATTGTAACGACCTTTATGAGATCCCAACAAACAACTTTTACATCGACAGCCATATCGAAATCCTAACCGCTTTTGAGTTATTAAGCAAAATGTTTTCAGGGCTACTGGCCCTTAATTTATGGGGCAAGCCCTTTTTTATTGGTGTCAAATGAAAGCCCTTAACATTATGCACAACTTTTGTTCTATATGTATTTAGGAAATATTTCAAACTAAAAAGTTACGAAACTAAAACATGAGAATTTTTTTTCTATTTTTCAAAACATAGATTTCGATTGATTAATTCGAGTGGAATAATTGGATAAAACTAAAATACAAAAATCAGAGGACAATATTCAAAATGTCAATAATAAAGATTTTTAACTATAAATTATTTGCTACGGACCATTTCGGAGCCTTTGTCTGGAAACTAATGCCCCTAAAATTTTAGAAAAAGGGGAATAACTCAAAACCGGAGGTTGCGATTTCAATTCTTTTGGTGCTCTAGAAACCTTATTTGATTTACAATATTCCCTGAAAATTTGAACGAAATCGGATGACAAACAAATAAGTTATTGAGGATTTAAAAATGTCTAGAAGAAGAAAAATAACTAGATTCGATCTCGTTGCGAGCAACGAGTGGGTCTTCCGTCCAATTTTTGAATAGATAGGATTAAACTTATCAATTCAAAGATAAAATCGTAGATCTAAGCGAAAAAAAGAGAAAAAAATTTTGCGGCACTCGAGGCTTGAACCCGGGTCGCCTGGGCCATGTCCACGACTATAACGACTGAGCTACTCGGACTCCGCTTCAGAACTTTGACGCTTAATTTCTCGAGAATGCCTTGATCGATTTTAAAACTAATTACATATTCTTAATCAGTAAAAGGGTCACTAAAAGGTGTAAAAATTTCAAAGAAAAATATTAAAAAATAAAAAAGTCGAAAAATTCAATTTTTCAAATTTCCTTCCGGTGACGACCAGAAGTGACGGCGGACATTCTCTTGACCGAGGTACATTAGAAAAACGGTAGATCTATCATCTCTGAAAATTTCAGCTCTATATCTTTGCTCGTTTTTGAGAAACCCGACAGACAAAATTGACTTTTTAAAATCGTAAACGGACGATAACTTCCGACCGGAAGTGTATTTTCAAAAATGGATAAAAAACAATAAACTTCAGATAAAGTCGCGTTAATCTGGAAAATTTGAATGAAATCGGTTGAGCCATCTCTGAGAAATCGTCTGCACAAAATCGGTAAGAAAAAAAAAGAATAATAACTAGATTCGATCTCGTTGCGAGCAACGAGTGGGTCTTCCGTTCGATTTTTGAATAGATTAGATCAAACTTATCAATTCAAAGATAAAAACGTAGATCTGAGCGAAAAATAGTAAAAAAAAATTTGCGGCACGCGAGGCTTGAACCCGGGTCGCCTGGGCCATGTCCACGACTCTATCGACTGCGCTACTCGGACTCTCGCTTCAGGACTTTGACGCTTAATTTCTCGAGAACGCCTTGATCGATTTTGAAACAAATTACATATTCTGAATCAGTAAAAGGGTCACTATCATCTTATTGGAAAAAATATATAAAAATAAAAAGTTGAAAATTTTCTTTTTTTAATTTTGCTTCCGGTGACGAGCGGAAGTAACGGCCAACATTCTCTTGACCGAGGTACACGAGGATATTGCTAGATCTATCATCTCTGAAAATTTCAGATCTCTATCTTTACTCGTTTTTGAGAAACATCGCCGATAAAATTGACTTTTTAAAATCGTAAAACGACGATAACTTCCGACCGGAAGTGAATTTTTAAAAATTGTTCCGGCGGTATAAAATTCATATGACTAGGCATCAGCCCTGAAAATTTAAAGGGAATCGAACGAGTAATCTCCGAGAAATCGCCTGCACAAAATTTGTAAGACAAAAAAAGAATAATAATAATAACTAGATTCGATCTCGTTGCGAGCAACGAGTGGGTCTTCCGTCCAATTTTTGAATAGATAAGATTAAACTTATCAATTCAAAGATATAATCGTAGATCTGAGCGAAAAAAAGAGAAAAAAATTTTGCGGCACTCGAGGCTTGAACCCGGGTCGCCTGGGCCATGTCCACGACTATAACGACTGAGCTACTCGGACTCCGCTTCAGAACTTTGACGCTTAATTTCTCGAGAACGCCTTTATCGATTTTGAAACAAATTACATATTCTGAATCAGTAAAAGGGTCACTATCATCTTATTGGAAAAAATATATAAAAATAAAAAGTTGAAAATTTTCTTTTTTTAATTTTGCTTCCGGTGACGAGCGGAAGTGACGGCCAACATTCTCGTGACCGAGGTACACGCGGATATTGCTAGATCTATCATCTCTAAAAAGTTCAGATCTCTATCTTTGCTCGTTTTTGAGAAACGTGACAGACAAAATTGATTTTTAAAAATCGTAAAACGACGATAACTTCCGACCGGAATTGAATTTTCAAAATTTGTTGCAGCGGTATAAATTTCAGATAACGAGGCTTAAGTCCTGAAAATTTGAAAGAAATCGAGTGTGCCATCTCTGAGAAATCGCCTGCACAAAATTTGTAAGACAAAAAAAGAATAATAATAATAACTAGACACGATCTCGTTGCGAGCAACGAGGAGGTCTTCCGTCCGATTTTAAGAAGGTTATATGACATCATCGACTTAGATTTTTGACAAGAAAACATGATCTGTAAAAAGGAGTATTAATGCTTTTCTGCATCGCTTTTTAAGGTCTCTTACGCTGCTTTTTTAAATACAAGCATTTCTTCCAATTGATATAGACACGATTTAAGTTTTTACTTCTGGCTCCTAAAACACCTAGTTAGGTAACGCATGAGTAAATCATGATATTGTTAAGATATATAAACGTATTATACCTAATTTTCCTTTTATAACCCTCACAAAATATCTCTTAGTAAACAGCTACAGATAAAAGACTCTAGGGCCCTCTTGTTCCCTAATTTGAGGGACCGGCCCCTTTTTCTTGATATCAAATGAAAGGTCATTTAACTCTAAACACATTTTGTTCAGCAAGTGTTTAGAAATCCGTTACCGTTTTAAAGATATACGGCAAAGATCGTTTTAGGGGTCGATCCCTTATCTCCTTAGAGGGCCGTTTAACGAAATTTTGAACATTGCATATTGTTTAGTACATCATTTTGAACATCTTTCGTTTTATAGTGCATTTCAAAATATTTTTCCTTTCTAAGATATGGGTGATCAAAATGTTGGATTTTTGACCACTAAAAACCCCTAATTTCGTAGCACATGATAAACTCATTATATTGATTGGATACCTAACTGTAAGACAAACATATTTGCTTCTATAACCTTTCACAAAATATCACTCAGTAAAGGGCTACATGTATAAATAAAAGACTTTAGAGCCCTCTGGTCCCCTAATTTAAGAGGCCAGCCCCTTTTTCTTGATATCAAAAGAAAGGTCATTTATCTCTGAACACATTTTGTTCAACAAATGTTTAGAAATTCGTTACCGTTCTTGAATATATGGGAAAAAACATTTTAGGGGCTGACCCCTTATCTCCTTATAGGGGCCGTTTAACGAAATTTTGAAGGTTGCATATTGTTAAGTGCATCATTTTGAGCAACTTTCCTTCTATACTGCTTTTCAAAATATTTTTTCTTTCTAAGATATGGGTGATCAAAATTTTGGACTTTTGGCCCCTAAAAACCCCTAATTACATATGACATGATAAAATCATAACATTGCTTGGATAAATAACTGTAAGATAAACATATTTGCTTCTATAACCTTTCACAAAATAACTCTCAGTAAAGTGCTACAGATAAAATACTTTAGAGCCGTCTGGTCCCCTAATTTAAGGGGCCAGCCCCTTTTTCTTGATATCAATCTCAAGGTCCTTTAATTCTAAACACATTTTGTTCAACAAGTGTTTAGAAATTCGTTACCGTTCTTGAGTTATATGGAAAAAATATTTTAGGGGCCAACCCCTTATCTCCTTATAGGGGCCGTTTAACGAAATTTTAAAGGTTGCATTTTGTTAAGTACATCATTTTGAGCAACTTTCCTTCTATACTGCATTTCAAAATATTTTTCCTTTCTGAGGTATGGGTGATCAAAATTTTGGACTTTTGACCCCTAAAAACCCCTAATTACGTAATGCATGATAAAATCATTACATTGCTTGGATACATAACTGTAAGATAAACATATCTGCTTCTATAACCTTTTACAAAATATCTCTCAGTAAAGGGCTACAGATAAAAGACTTTAGAGCCCTTTGGTCCCCTAATTTGAGGGGCCAGCCCCTTTTTCTTGATATCGAATGAAAGCTCTTGTAAATATAAACTTTTTTTACATTACATGTCTTAACAAAATATTTTTCAGAAAAGAGATTAACAAAGAAAACCAGAAAAATTTATGACGTTTTTTTAGTCTCAATTTTCGGGACCAGGCGAGCTTTAACGCTTTTTGAGCATGACAATTATGAATGCCAAATGACACATCTACAATCTCTTGTCTACAATCCCTGAAAGTTTGAACTCAATATCTTTTACCGTTTAGGAGTAGATCCTTGGACAAGCCAACCCTCTGAAAATCGCTAAAACGTCATTATCTCAAGAACGGAAATGACGTCATCAAAATAAAAAAATGTATATTAAGTTAAGATCAATATCTAGCAGATCTGAAATTTTCATGAAAATCGGCCGAGCCGTTTTTGAGAAATCGCGGGCACAAAATTTGTAAGAAAAAAAAGAAAAATAACTAGACACGATCTCGTTGCAAGCAACGAGGAGGTCTTCCGTCTGATTTTAGAATTTGTTCTATCTTGATTTTGCTATTTAACAGTTAAACATGATTTAGAATAAAAAAAAAAAACAGGGTCTACATTCTAGGGGGCCAGATACTATTTTGTTACAGGTGTAAGAGCTTTGTTCAACAAGTGTTTAGAATTCGTCACTGTTCTTGAAATATCTTAGAAGAAAAAGTTTTTGGGGCTGGTCCCTTATCTCCTTATTGGAGCTGCTGAACCACATTTTGAAGATTGCATGTTGTTAAGTACATCATTTTTAGCATCTTTTCTTCTAAACTGCATTTCAAAATATTTTTTCTTTTTGAGATATAGGTGGTCATAGTTTTGGACTCTTGACCTCTAAAAAACACTCATTACATAACACATGACATTACATTGCTTGGATACATAATTGTAAGATAAACATATTTGCTTCTATAGCCTTTCACAAAATATCCCTCAGTAAAGAGCTACAGATGAAAGACTTAAGAGCCCTTTGGTCCCCTAATTTGAGGGGCCAGCCCCTTTTTCTTGATATCAAATAAAAGGTCATTTAAATTTCAACACATTTTGTTTAACAATTGTTAAGAGATTTGTTACCGTTCTTGAGATATATAGGAAAGAACGTTTCAGGGGTCGATCCCTTAACTCCTTATAGGGGCCATTTAACGAAATTTTGAAAATTGCATATTATTTAGTACATCATTTTGACTATCTTTACTTCTATACTTTATTTCAAAATATATTTCCTTTTTGAGATATGGGTGAACAAAATTCTGGACTTTTGGCCCCTTAAAACCCCTAATCACGTAACACACGATAAAATCATTACATTGCTTGGATAAATAACTGTAAGATAAACATATTTGCTTCTATAACTGTTCACAAAATATCCCTCAGTAAAGGGCTACAGATAAAAGACTTTGGAGCCCTTTGGTCCCCTAATTTGAGGGGCCAGCCCCTTTTTCTTGATATCAAATAAAAGGTCATTTAAATCTCAACACATTTTGTTCAACAAGTGTTTAGAAATTTGTTACCGTTCTTGAGATATATAGGAAAGAACGTTTTAGGGGCCGATCCCATAACTCCTTATAGGGGCCATTTAACGAAATTTTGAAAATTGCATATTATTTAGTACATCATTTTGAGCATCTTTACTTCTATACTTTATTTCAAAATATTTTTCCCTTCTGAGATATGGGTGATCAAAATTCTGGACTTTTGACCCTTAAAAACCCCTAATTACGTAACACATGATAAATTCATTACATTTATTGGATACATAACTGTAAGATAAACATATTTGCTTCTATAACTGTTCATAAAATATCACTCAGTAAAGGGCTACAGATAAAAGACTTTGGAGCCCTTTGGTCCCCTAATTTGAGGGGCCAGCCCCTTTTTCTTGATATCAAATAAAAGGTCATTTAAATCTCAACACATTTTGTTCAACAAGTGTTTAGAAATTTGTTACCGTTCTTGAGATATATAGGAAAGAACGTTTTAGGGGCCGATCCCATAACTCCTTATAGGGGCCATTTAACGAAATTTTGAAAATTGCATATTATTTAGTACATCATTTTGAGCATCTTTACTTCTATACTTTATTTCAAAATATTTTTCCCTTCTGAGATATGGGTGATCAAAATTCTGGACTTTTGACCCTTAAAAACCCCTAATTACGTAACACATGATAAATTCATTACATTTATTGGATACATAACTGTAAGATAAACATATTTGCTTCTATAACTGTTCATAAAATATCACTCAGTAAAGGGCTACAGATGAAAGACTTTAGAGCCCTTTGGTCCCTTAATTTGAGGGGCCAGCCCCTTTTTCTTGATATCAAATAAAGGGTCTTGTAAAAATTAATCTTTTTTGCATTACAAGTGTTAACAAAATATTTTTCAGAAAAGAGACAAACTAAGAAAACCAGTAAAAATTACGACTTTTTTTAGTCTCAATTTTTGGGACCAGGCGAGCTTAAAGGCCTTTTGAGCATGACAAATATGAACGCCAAATAGCACATCTACAATCTCTTGTCTACAATCCCTGAAAGTTTGAACTCAATATCTTTTACCGTTTAGGAGGAGATCCCTGGACAAGCCGACCCTCTGAAAATCGTTAAAACGTCATTTTCTCAAGAACGGAAATGACGTCATCAAAATAAAAAAATGTATATTAAGTTCGGATTAATATCTATTAGATCTGAAAGTTTCACGAAAATCGGCTGAGCCATTTACGAGAAATCGCCTGCACAAATTTTGTAAGAAAAAAAATAATAATAATAGGGAAAAAGAAACCGAACGAAAACAATAAGGTCTTCCGTTGGAAAACGGAAGACCTTAATAATAATAACTAGACACGATCTCGTTGCGAGCAACGAGGAGGTCTTCCGTCCGATTTTTAGAATAAGGAATGACCTTACTCTTGATCTTCGTCAACGAAACTTATCCGGAAAAGGAGGCGGAATCTATGAGTGTAATGGGTGAAAGACTATCTATCCCTTTAATGTCCCTTATTTGAGGTATCAGCTCCTTTTCATTCATTTTAGTTAAAAGGTATTTTTGTGTACCGCTAATAAGTGTTTAGAAATTGGTTACCGTTTTTTGAGATATCTGGGGAAAAAAGTTTTGATATCCGGTCCTAAAACTCCTTTTAGGGTCCATATAACAAACAATATATTGTTGTACATTGTTTAGCACATTATTTTGAGCATCTTTTGTTAAATTTGTTCTATAATGTATCGCAAAATATTTCACGGTAAAAAGTTATCATTTAAATACTTTAGAGCCCCCTCAGCCCCTTATTTGAAGGGCCAGTCCCTTTTTTCTTGATTTCATAAGAATGTTCTTGTCAATTCAAACACTTTTTTTTCAACAAGTGTTTACAAATTTTGTACCGTTCTCGAGATATCTTGAGAGGGTCATTTCAGGGGCCGACCCTGTAACTCCTTTTAGGGACCGCATAACAAAGAAATTATGGTTGCAGATTGTTAAGCTCAATATTTTGAGCATCTTTTGTTCAAAATTGCTTTTCAAAATTGTCCTCTATTTTGAAATATTGAGCATCAAATTTTTGGACTTCTGGCCCCTTAAAATCCCTAATTACGTAACATAGGAGTAAATGATTGCCATGTATAGGTAAATAACTTTAGAATGAACATAATTGCTTCTATAATGTATCACAAAATATTTCACGGTAAAAAGTTATCATTAAAAGACTTTAGTGCCCCTTCAGCCCCTTATTTATAGGGCCAGCCCCTTTTACATGATTTCAGATGAAAGATCTAATCAATTCAAACACTTTTTTTTCAACAAGTGTTTACAAATTTTGTACCGTTCTCGAGAAATCTTGAGAGGGTCGTTTCAGGGGCCGACCCTGTAACTCCTTTTAGGGACCGCATAACAAAGAAATTATGGTTGCAGATTGTTAAGCTCAATATTATGAGCA
Organism: Magallana angulata; assembly: GCF_025612915.1. Classification (NCBI taxonomy): domain Eukaryota; kingdom Metazoa; phylum Mollusca; class Bivalvia; order Ostreida; family Ostreidae; genus Magallana; species Magallana angulata. The sequence continues at coordinate 28,288 of NW_026441734.1, forward strand.
TCTTTTGTTCAAAATTGCTTTTCAAAATTGTCCTCTATTTTGGAATATTGAGCATCAAATTTTTGGACTTCTGGTCCCTTAAAATCCCTAATTACGTAACATAGGAGTAAATGATTGCCATGTATAGGTAAATAACTTTAGAATGAACATAATTGCTTCTATAATGTATCACAAAATATTTCACGGTAAAAAGTTATCTTTAAAAGACTTTAGTGCCCCTTCAGCCCCTCATTTATAGGGCCAGCCCCTTTTACATGATTTCAGATGAAAGATCTAATCAATTCAAACACTTTTTTTTCAACAAGTGTTTACAAATTTTGTACCGTTCTCGAGAAATCTTGAGAGGGTCGTTTCAGGGGCCGACCCTGTAACTCCTTTTAGGGACTGCATAACAAAGAAATTATGGTTGCAGATTGTTAAGCTCAATATTTTGAGCATCTTTTTGTTCAATATTGCTTTTCAAAAGTTTCCTCCATTTTGAGATATTGAGCATCAAATTTTTGGACTTCTGGCCCCTTAAATCCCCTAATTATGTAACATAGGAGTAAATGATTGTCATGTGTAGGTGAATGACATTAGAATGAACATAATTGCTTCTTTAATGTATCACAAAATATTTCACGGTAAAAAGTTATCATTAAAAGACTTTAGAGCCCCCTCAGCCCCTTATTTGAAGGGCCAGCCCCGTTTTCTTGATGTCACATAAAAGCTCTTGACTTTATTAAGATTTTTTGTTCTACATATTATAACAAAATACAATCGAGGAAAGAGATATTGACAGAAAACCACGAAAAATCACGACGCTTTTTTAACTGTGATTTTCGAGCTCGGGCGAGCTTCGGCGCTTTTGGTCACAGGAAAATATATATACCACATGTCAGATCTACAACCTTTTGTCTACAATCCCTGAGATTTTGAACTCAATATCTTTAATCGTTTAGGAGTTTACCCCTGGACAAGCCGACCCTCTGAAAATCGTTATATTGTAAATAACTCAAAACCGGAAGTGACATCATCATTAAAAAAAATTTCCAATAAGGTTCAGATCATTATCTATCAGACCTGAAAGTTTCATGTAAATCGGTGGAGTAGTTTTAGAGAAATCGTGTACACAAAATTGGTTGGAAAAAAAAAGAAAAATAATAATAATAGGGAAAAAGAAACCGAACGAAAACAATAAGGTCTTCCGTTGGAAAACGGAAGACCTTAATAATAACTAGATTCGATCTCGTTGCGAGCAACGAGTGGGTCTTCCGTTCGATTTTTGAATAGATTAGATCAAAATTTTCAATTCAAAGATAAAAACGTAGATCTAAGCGAAAAAAAGTAAAAAAAAAAAATTGCGGCACTCGGGGCTTGAACCCGGGTCGCCTGAGCCATGTCCACGACTCTATCGACTGCGCTACTCGGACTCTCCCTTCAGAACTTTGACGCTTCATTTCTCGAGAATGCCTTGATCGATTTTAAAACAAATTACATATTCTAAGTCAGTAAGAGGGTTACTATCGGGTATAAAAATTTCAAAAAAAAATATTCAAAAATAAAAAAGTCGAAAAATTCAATTTTTCAAATTTCCTTCCGGTGACGACCGGAAGTGACGGCTGACATTCTCTTGACCGAGGTGCACCAGAGAAACAAAAGATCTTTCATCTCTGAAAGTTTCAGCCCTATATCTTTATTCGTTTTTGAGAAACCTGACAGACAAAATTGACTTTAAAAAATCGTTTATTGACGATAACTTCGGACCGGAAGTGAATTTTGAAAAAATGTCACGGGGGTACAAACTTCAGATGGCGAGGCATCATCACTGAAAATTTGACGGAAATCGAATCAGCCATTTCCGAGAAATCGCCTGCACAAAATGTGTAAGGAAAAAAAGAATAATAATAATAATAGAATTGAAAAAGAAACCGAAGAATAATAGAAGGGTCTTCCGCTGAAGACGGAAGACCCTAATAAGAAAAGTGAAAAAGAAACCGAAGAATAATAGAAGGGTCTTCCGCTGAAGACGGAAGACCCTAATAAGAAAAGTGAAAAAGAAACATTACAATAATAGAAGGGTCTTCCGCTGAAGACGGAAGACCCTAATAATAATAATAAGAAAAGTGAAAAAGAAACATTACAATAATAGAAGGGTCTTCCGCTGAAGACGGAAGACCCTAATAAGAAAAGTGAAAAAGAAACAATAGAATAATAGAAGGGTCTTCCGCTGAAGACGGAAGACCCTAATAAGAAAAGTGAAAAAGAAACAATAGAATAATAGAAGGGTCTTCCGCTGAAGACGGAAGACCCTAATAATAAAAGGCTGTTTTTGTCTAAATCTTAAAGGAAGAGTGTGTTTCAACTTGTACTACAGTTTAACAACCCCTTTATGTTGAATATTTTAGTAAGAAAATCAAAAAAAAAAAAAAAAAAAAAAATTGGAGAGAAAGAAATAGAGAGAAAGAAGAAATCTTGGCTCCGGCATAACAGTCATTTCAGCAAAGGTTCACGTCAAAACATGGCTGACGCGAAATAATTCCCGAATTTCTCTTTGAATTTGGGGCGTTTCCGCCCGGGACAGGAGCTGAATTTTTGTATGAGATGAGGAACGATGTGTGAGATGTCTGACTACACAGGTTTGGTAACAGTGCGAAGTCATTTGAAATATTGATGCGTGTTTTTGTCTGGAGGGGGGTGAAAAGACCCGAGCTTGATTTTCGTCGTAAATAAATCGAAAGTAGAAATTTGAGGTGTGGATCTCGGATTCGGTTAACGATAATTAGGGGAAGTAAAGTCCTAAAGCAATGACTGATGCATTTTACACATGTATTTCAGTGTTGAGATTTTTTTTTCGTGTCGTTTACTATTGTGTTTGACTGTTTTATTTCAACAGGATTGATAAAATCATTATAAATGTAGAAATAACGAAATCAGTATCACGTAAATTTATTCGGTAAAAATTTGATGACAGTAATTTCCACAGTTTTAACATTCATAAGTAGTTCACACGCTATCGTAGATACAGACTAAACGGAAAACAAGAAATATACATGCAACAGAAATATTACGCGGCTGCTTACATCCCTTGTACTGTGTAAATTTAAAGTCCTCGTACAGACTATAAACGCCGCTTGATCTCAGGAATTTCTTCTGAATTGTTCAATCCGCTGCATATTTGGCAGACGATAAGAATGGGGCCCGAGGTACATTTACACAAAATTTCATTAGGATTGAGTGAAGGGCTCGGGAGTTAGAATTTTTTTCTACAGTACATGTCAAGCACGCGAATCGAAACTCAAATGTCCAAAAATTCATAACTCTCTTAAAAGTGAACGAATTGGTCTGGTAATTAGTACAGTAATCTAGAATGGTACTAGGTTGAAAATAAAGGTCCAACATGAAAGATTCTGTCAAATCACTCCAGAAAAACTGAATGATTTTGTGAATAAGGGGGGGGGGGGTCGGTGCGTGTAGTGTGTAAATTTTATTTCCGCGTATAGGCTATAAGCGCCGTTTGATTCTTCTTAATTGTTCAATCCGCTGCATATTTGACAGACAATAAGAATGGGGTCCGAGGTTTATATTCACGAATTTTCATTAGAATTGAGTGAAGGACTCGGGAGTTAGATTTTTTTTGTACAGTACATGTCAAACACGACGATTGAAACTCAAATGCCAAAAAGTTCATAACTCTGTTAATAATGAACGAATTGGTCTGGTAATTAGTACAGTAATCTAGAATGATACTAAGTTGATATTAAAGGTCCAAGATCAAAGATCAAGTAAAATCGGGTCAGAAAAACTAAATGATTTTATGAATGGGGGGGGGGGGGTCGGTCAGTGACTTCTATATTAAACGGAGAATATTAAATTCTAAATATCACATATTACACAATTTTTAAACAAAATACATATGTTAGAAGAATGTATAAGCGTTGTTTTAAAGATGTAACTTTTGATTTTTTTTCAACATGTTAACTTTATTTCAGTATGAATACATAGCTATGGATCTCAATACTCAAATACGGGGAAAAGCGATATTATTGTAACTTCTTTTACGAAATCAAAACAGAAAAGAACAGAATCCATCATTTTAAAGATAAAAAAATCAGATCTAAGCACAAAAAGAGGTGGATAGAAATTCGGCACTCGGGGCTCGAACCCGGGTCGCCTGGGCAATGTCCACGACTCTATCGACTGAGCTACTCGGACTCTCGCTTCAGAACTTTGACGCTTAATTTCTCGAGAATGCCTTGATCGATTTTAAAACAAATTACATATTCTAAGTCAGTGAAAGGGTCACTATAAGGTGTAAAAATTTCAAAAAAAAAATTCAAAAAATAAAAAAGTCGAAAAATTAAAATTTTGAAATTTCCTTCCGGTGACGACCAGAAGTGACGGCGGACATTCTCTTGACCGAGGTACATTAGAAAAACGGTAGTACTATCACCTCTGAAAATTTCAGCTCAATATCTTTGCTCGTTTTTGAGAAACCCGACAGACAAAATTGACTTTTAAAAATCATAAACGGACGATAACTTCCGACCGGAAGTGTATTTTCAAAAATAGATAAAAAACAATAAACTTCAGATAAAGTCGCGTTAATCTGGAAAATTTGAATGAAATCGGTTGAGCCATCTCTGAGAAATCGTCTGCACAAAATCGGTAAGAAAAAAAAAGAATTATAATAATAAGAATAAGAAAAGTGAAAAAGAAACAATAGAATAATAGAAGGGTCTTCCGCTGAAGACGGAAGACCCTAATAATAAGAACTAGAGTAAAGCTCGTTGCAAAGCAACGAGTGGGTCTTCCGGTGGTGTCGAGAGTAAAGATAGAAGTTCCTGTATGAAGCAGAGTTCTAAAACCAACTACAAAGAAAATGAAAAAAATATTTTTTTAAAAATCGAATAATTCTTAGAACGACCTAACAATATCTGAATGATTTCAAGAACGAATTAACAAAAACCTTTACAATTTCTAGAACGACTTAATAAAAACAAAGTCCCGAATGTCTTCAAGTACGAATTAACAATTTCCGAATCATTTTAGGCACGAGTTAATTTAACTTTTAACATAACACTATTTTCTTAACCAAGAACCTGGAATCAAAATTTCCGGAAAACTCAATTTTTAAATCCCAATATTTTTGTAATGCATCGTCCGATTTTAAAACGGATTTCAGTTTTAAATTAAGATTAATAAAAGCTCCTTTTTTGCTTGATGATTTATATCAAATTATTAGTCAGAAAAGAGTTATTATAAAAAAGACTTAATAGCCCTTCTGGCCCCTAATTTGAGGGGTCAGCCCCTTTTTCTTGATATCAATTAAAAGGTCTCGCTAATATAAACATATTTTGTTCTACAAATGTTCACGAATGGTTAACCGTTATCGAGATATCTAAACAACTGTATTTTAGGGGCCGACCCTTTTACTCTTTACCGGGGCCACTAACAACAAAATTTATGGTATCATATTGTTCAGAACATTATTTTGAACAACTTTTGTTCTACATTGCTTTAAAAAATATTTCTCCTTTTTCACAGATATTAATGATCAAAGTTTTGAATTCTGGCCCCTTGAAACCCATGATTACGTAATATATGACTTAGGTATGATACTGTATAGATAAACAGCTGTACAATGAACATTTTTGCTTCTATAATTAATAACAAATAATTGTTCAGTAAAGAGTTCTTGTAAGAAGATTTAAGACTCCTCTTGACCCCTAATTGGCGGGGCCAGCCCCTTTTTCTTGATATCAAATGAAAGGTCTTGCAAATATAAAAATATTTTATTAAACAAGTGTTCACGAAATGTTAACCGTTCTTAGGATATCTTTACAAATGTGTTTTTTAAGGGCCGACCCTTTATCTCCTAAATGGGGCCATGAACAAAAAAAATTAAAGGTGGCATATTGTACAGAACATTATTTTAAGCAACTTTTGTTCTTCAATGCTTTTCAAAATATTTCTCCTTTTTCATATATTAATGATCGAAATTTTGAATTTCTGGCCCCTTGAAACCCCTAATTACGTAACATATGACTTAAGTATGGTACTGTATAGATAAACAGCTGTACAATGAACATTTTTGCTTCTATAATTAATAACAAATTATTATTCAGTAAAGAGTTATTGTAAGAAGACTTTACAGCCCTCTTGGCCCCTAATTTGAGGGGCCAGCCCCTTTTTCTTGATATCAAATGAAAGCCCGTGTAATTTGAAACAACTTTTGCATTACATGTTTTATAAAAATATTTGTACATCAAAAGATTTCACAAAAAATGTGCAAAAATTTCGTGAAAACATTTGGTGTCAATTTTCAGGTCCAGGCGAGCTTTGAGGCCTTTAGTAATTTTCATCATTGGAAGCATGGGGGTACATCTACATTCATTCATCTACAATCCCTGAAAATTTCAAGCTTCTATCTTGATTAGTTTCGGAGGAGATGCATGGACAAAATGACCCTTAAAAATTTATAAAATTGTCAATATCTGAAACCGGAAGTGACGTCAGCAAAAAATTTAACTAAAAACATTTATCCCCTCCGATGTCCTATAAGTCCGGAAAATTTTGTGCAAATCGGGCGAATAGTTTTCGAGAAATAAAGCTTTAAAGAAGGCAGAAAAAGAATGTTAAGAATAATAATAATAGAAAGAAACCGTAGAATAACAAGAGGGTCTTCCGTTGGAAACGGAAGACCCTAATAAGAAAAGTGAAAAAGAAACAATAGAATAATAGAAGGGTCTTCCGCTGAAGACGGAAGACCCTAACTAGATTCGATCTCGTTGCGAGCAACGAGTGGGTCTTCCGTCCAATTTTTGAATAGATATGATTAAATTAATCAATTCAAAGATAAAATCGTAGATCTAAGCGAAAAAAAGAGAAAAAATTTTTGCGGCACTTGAGGCTTGAACCCGGGTCGCCTGGGCAATGTCCACGACTCTATCGACTCCGCTTCAGAACTTTGACGCTTAATTTCTCGAGAATGCCTTGATCGATTTTAAAACTAATTACATATTCTTAATCAGTAAAAGGGTCACTATAAGGTGTAAAAATTTCAAAGAAAAATATTAAAAAATACAAAAGTCGAAAAATTCAATTTTTCAAATTTCTTTCCGGTGACGACCGGAAGTGACGGCGGACGTTCTCTTGACCGAGGTACAACAGAAAAACGGTAGATCTATCATCTCTGAAAATTTCAGCCTTTTATCTTTACTCGTTTTTGAGAAACCCGACAGACAAAATTGACTTTTTAAAATCGTAAACGGACGATAACTTCCGACCGGAAGTGTATTTTCAAAAAATAAAAATTATATATCAGGTTTAGATAAAAACACGTTTATATTGAAAATTTGAGCGAAATCGACCCAGCCATCTCCGAGAAATCGTCTGCACAAAATCGGTAAGAAAAAAAAAGAATAATAATAATAACTAGACACGATCTCGTTGCGAGCAACGAGGAGGTCTTCCGTTCAATTTTTAGAATGAAATATGACATCATCGACTTTGATTTTCGACAGCAAACATGTTATGGAAAAGAAGTGAAGTACTAATGGTTTATTGTATTGTTTTTGTATAAGTTCTCTTGCTTTTTTAACCTAATCTAGCTTTAATAACCTTTCACAAAATGGCTCTCATTATAGGGCTATGGATAAAAGATTTTAGAGCTCTTTGATCCCCTAATTTAAGGGGCAAGTCCCTTTTTCTTGGATTCAAATGAAAGGATATTTAATTCTGAACACATTTTGTCAACAAAAGTTTAGAAAATTTTTGGCCCCTAAAAACCCTTAATTACGTAACACATGATAAAATCATTACATTGCTTGAATATATAACTATAAGATAAACACATTTGCTTCTATAACATTTCACAAAATATTTCTCAGTAAAGGGCTACAGATTAAAGACTTTAGAGCCCTTTGGTCCCCTTTTATTAGGGGCCAGCCCTTTTTTCTTGATATGGAATGAAAGGTCATTAAATTCTAAACAAATTTTGTTCAACACATGTTTAGAAACTCGTTACCGTTTTGGAGATATATGAGAAAGAAGGTTTTAGGGGCCGGTCCCTTATCTCCTTTTAGGGGCCGTTCAACGAAATTTTGACGGTTGCAATTTGTTGAGAACATCATATTGAACAACTTTTCTTTTATACTGCATTACAAAATATTTTTCCTTTCTGAGATATGGGTGATCAAATTTTTTGACTTTTGGCCCCTAAAAACCCTTAATTACGTAACACATGATAAAATCATTACATTGCTTGAATACAGAACTATAAGATAAACACATTTGCTTCTATAATATTTCACAAAATATCTCTCAGTAAAGGGCTACAGATTAAAGATTTTAGAGCCCTTTGGTCCCCTAATTTGAGGGGCCAGCCACTTTTTCTTGATATCAAATAAAAGGTCATTTAATTCTACACAAATTTTGTTCAACAAATGTTTAGAAATTCGTTACCGTTTTGGAGATTTATGAGAAAGAAGGTTTTAGGGGCCGGTCCCTTATCTCCTTTTAGGGGCCGTTTAACGAAATTTTGACGGTTGCATTTTGTTAGGAACATCATTTTGAACAACTTTTCTTCTGTACTGCATTACAAAATACTTTTCCTTTGTGAGATATGGGTGATCGAAATTTTGGACTTTTGGCCCCTAAAAACCCTTAATTACGTAACACATCAAAAAATCATTACATTGCTTGAATACATAACTGTAAAATAAACATATTT